>NW_026057577.1:8409878-8455290 GCF_023721935.1 Panthera uncia | reverse complement strand
AGAAAGAAAGAAAGAAAGAAAGAAAGAAAGAAAGAAAGAAAGAAAGACAAAGGAAGGAAGGAAGGAAGGAAGGAAGGAAGGAAGGAAGGAAGGAAATCACAGGGAGAAGGCAACCGTCGGAAGGCCAAGAAAAGAAGACCAAACCCGCTTACAACTTCACCTTGGGTGTCTAGCCTCTGGAACTGTGAAGAAATCTACATTAAGCATGCGGTCTGTGGTCACTGCAGCCCAGCCAACTGATACGCCCTCCCACACACCCCTAGAAGGCTGGTGCTGTAATCATCTCTGCTCTACAGATGGGGAAATCAAGGCTGAGAGAGTTTAAGGAGTGGCCCAAGGTCACACACTCACACCCAAAGCCACGTCACAGGAAAGTGGCAGGCTGTGCTCTTTCTCAAGGGACTCCTCAGCTTCCTAGGGCACCCCTCAGTCATACACTCACTGGCCCTGACTCTCCCTCTTCAGGACAGGCCCCACCAGGATGGCCCCCCAAATGCCTGGACCTGGACTTGGACTCTGGGTTCTGCCCTGTGGCAGCCATGTGGCTGGCGGGGACTCTCCCATATCTGAAGCTTGTTTCTCATCTGTAAAATGGGGAGGCTGGTGAGGACAGCAGAGGCTGCTGGATCCAGAGGAGGGCTCATCCCAGACCAAGTCTCCCCTCTGGTGGCAAGTCCCCAGAACCCTGGCCTGGAGACCTCACTTTGTGCCTCACGAAGCCAATTTGTGGTAGGAGCCTCTGGTCAAGACGCTGCTGAGGAAGGGAATCCAACACTGCTGTGCCCCTCTGGAGGGCAGGAACCTCGCTCATGCATCCATTTCACAGATGAGGAAACTGAGGATGCCTCATGGCATCCTGGGGTGTTGGCCGCGGGCAAAGGGGGTATCATTTTCTCAGGGCCACAGAGTTGGAACTTAACAGAGGTGGGATTCAAAAAGCCAGTTTGATTTCAGAGCTTCTGGCCCTTTCTGAAAGGCAGCAAGTCCCTTCTGAACCACACAGCTGGTCACGTCGGCCCTGGCGCCCAGTGCGGCTCATGCAGGGCACCCCAGCCCTGACCCTGGCCGCCAGCTGCTGTTGGACCCCATGTTTCCCAGGAGCCTCTGCTGTCGAGGGAGGGGGTAGGCACCAATCCAGAGCAGCGTGCTTGACTCCGAAAGAGCACCGGATCCAGACGCTGCTTGCCCAGCAGGGTAAGCAATAATCTTTTCGTCTATTCCCAGCTCCTGGAGATTTGCCTCTCTCTGGGGAAATTACTCTGGGGTCACAGCGAAATTTCTGTGACAGCTAATAAAGTAACTTTTCAGTTTCTGGAACTAGATCCTGGAGCCCTGGCCCCCTGGGGGATGTGTGTATTGTATTTTTCCTCCTCCCTTTTAATCACCAGATGAAGTGGAAAGAGGTGAGCCGGGTGAGGGCAAGAACTCTGAGCTGAATTACCTCCTTGGCTAGCGTTCACTTTGACTTTGTCACTTGCAGACACAGAGCCCAGGGGAACAGGATGCCTCCCCTGGGGGGCCTGCAGTGACCCTCAATTGTACGTAGTGCAGGAGTCCCAAGTTCGACCCTCCACTCGGCAAAGCTGAGCCACGTGCCAAGCCCAGAGAAGGGCACACGGAAAGGGAGGCCCTGGAATTCTGACCCTGGGCTCACAGAGGCTGATGAGTGGGGTTCCAGTCCTGGCTCTGCCACGTGACCCACTGTGAGGTGGGAGCCACAGTTACATAGTGGGGGCACTGTTTTCACTTAAATGGTGTATTTTGGGGTGGCCCCAGGGAAGGTTCCCCCCCACCCCACCCCAACCCCCCAGCCGCCTGAAGCTTCCTGGCCCTGCTGCTGATGAATGAATCAGACGGTGTACGAGAATCGCCTAGTACAATGCTTGCCACCTAGTTAGCACGGAATATGCTGACTGCCATTCTTTTATTGTTGTTTCTGTTAATAATAGGATATGACGCTTGCCCTGGATATGTTCACAGAACAGCGGGGGAGGAAGCCATACAGCAGGTCATTATAAACAGCATCCTAATGTGCCAGGCATTCCCAGAGGACACAGAGAGCCTGTTTAATTCTGCCTGCACATCCAGGGCCGACTTCTCAGAGCCGGTCACATTTTTTTTTGTTGTTTCATTCTTTAACGTTTTATTTGTTTTTGAGAGACAGAGCGTGAGCAGGGGAGGGGCAGAGAGAGAGGGAGACACAGAATCCAAAGCAGGCTCCAGGCTCTGAGCTGTCAGCACAGACACCGATGCAGGGCTCAAACTCACAGACCCTGAGGTCATGACCAGAGCTGAAGCCAGACGCTCAACCGACTGAGCCTCCAAGGCACCCCAGACGGTGACATTTTAACTGAGTCTCAGAGGATGCGCTGGGCTCAGGGCAGGGCAGGGCCTTCGGACAGAGGTCTGCGTGAATGAAGAGGGAGGGTGTGTGACGAGTGACCAGTAAAGACACAACCTCAGGACAGCAGCAGAACGGGGGTTGAGGCAGCCAGCCTAGAAGGGAGGGGATTCAGAGCTCCAAACTCAGATGCCTGGCGGTGTGGAGAGACAGAGGTGGAGGCAGGGAGACCAGTAAGGAGGCCGCCAGTGTCTAGAGGCAAGGTTGCAGCAGGGACCCTGAGACAGCAGAGGGTGTGGTCACAGGGGGGATCGGTGTGGCTGGAAGGGCCCAGCTGAGGTTAACTGACGTGGGAAGGGCAGGTGGAGCAGGCATGGAGGGTGGGGTGGGTGGTGGTGATGCTGTGTTTCCGAGAATGCACAGAACACCATCTCTGGTGAAAACCATCTAGAAGCACCCTATTTCCCAAAATGGACCTCAATCAAAGATTCACCAGGGCTGCCTGAGAACAAAGGCACCGGAATGGCAGACAAGCTAGTTCCTCTTAAGGTGCACTGTGCAGCCTCTGGTGGCCCAAACAAGCCGTCCTTTCTGAGCAGAGAGGTGGGACCCAAAGATGAACCCTGCTCACTCCTCAGCCTGCCTGCCCGGGGCACAGGGCTCACAGCTAACATTTATCGGGGACTTATCCGCGTAGAATTGTGCCAAGCTCCTGGCAGGTTCAACTGATTCAATGCTTAACGGGTGAGACGCCTATTTTGCAAATGAAGAGACCAAGGGTCACAGAGGTTTGCCTGCCAGAGTTGCAGAGCGGTGGGTGGGTGGACTGCCTGGACTGCACAGTTGGCCGAACACTTTTACAGCCTCGTCTTGAGACTCCTTGTTTCCCATCTGTTTCTGTTCCCAAGATCACAGTGTTTTCAGTGGTAGAACAGGCACATGAACCCAGAACGTCTGTCTCCAAATACAGTCTTATGTCGCTGCTGTCTACCTCGGTGGAGTATAATCTCGTCCTTTCGTTCCTGGTGGGAGGAAGCAAGCAGATGGTGTCTGATCATAACCACCTTCTGGCACTTTATGCTCTACCTGGGATGTGACAGGCCTGGGCAGAGGCTGCAGGTGAGGAACTGAGTGCAGAGCCCAGGAGCAGGCTGGCACTAGGAGCCGGCCCGCTTCTATGGCCTCTTGGGCCCTGGAACGAGTCTCAGGCTGAATTGTTCCCAGTGAGCAAGTAAATGCATGGGTCTCCTGGCCTCTGCCTTGATGTCCCAGCGGGGTCCCAGCTGCCACCTGCGTGACCTGTGAACTACCTTCTGAACTTAGGTTCAGAACTGAACTAAATTCAGTCTCTGAACCTATGGCCCTGGTCCTGATCTGAGTTCTAAGGGCCCAGGCCCTGTGGGTGCTCACTGTCTACTTGGATCCCCTCTGCCATGGCCCCATGCCCCACCCCCCATCCGTCATCTGGCCCCTCTGAGACCAGCCCTATGTCTCCATCAGCCCCAGTACCAGCTCCCTCCCCATATTCATCAGCCAAGGTGCAGACGTGAAGATGCTGATCCAGACCTGGGGGCACTGGGAGTCTGGACCCAGGGTCCCAACCAGCAAGGGACCCGGGGACGGGGGTTGGGGGGGGGGGGGCGGACCTCAGCCAAGTGCCCAGGCTCCTCACGCCGGGTCTAATTGCCGACTATGGGCTCAGAGGTCCCTGATGGCCACAGGGGAAAAAAAAACCTGAAGTTGACCCAAGGCTGCCGGTCAGGCCTCAAAAAATCTCAGCCAAAGTGTGATAATCCCCAGGGCCAAAGGCAAGCAGAGGCAGGGCTCCTCATGGCCCCTGTCTCCATTCTGAGACTCTGCTCCAGTCCACACCAAAGGATTAAGGCATTAAGCCTGAAGAATTCACATAACACCTAGAGAATGTAATAGGCCGGGACTCTTGGTAAAACGGTCCAACCTTAAAAAATAAAGCCGGCTCTGACCTCCTGCTCAAGTTACTGCTGGAAGAGTTAAAAGATGGGCAGGAACACACAAATGCCAAACACCTGGAGGAACAGAAAGGTGCAAGCCATCATTTTGTTTATTTAATTTACTATCTGAAACTATGTGGGCAAGAAAAGTATGCATAAATGAGCTTTCCAGTGGGGTCCTGGTGACATAAACTATTTTACTTACAGGTACTCAGTTCATCGTGTGTCTGTTCTGTGTTTACGCACACAGGCGCTGTGTGGACCACAGAGTGGGCAACACAGAGCGAACATGCTGGCTCCTTACCCATGGATATCTTTAAATTCCTTCTGTAGCCATATTTATAAATATTTTATGTAAGCCAGATGGATTTATAGAACATGTGCACGGGAATCTGGTTTTGTTTTTTAACAACATGCACTATAAAATGCTTTGGAAAAATGATCTGTGCGTTCTTGAAAGGAAAAAGAAGAAAAAGCTTTCTTGGTCTACTTCCTGAAATGGCAAGAGAATCAAGAACACGCACAGGAAATGCAGGCGTTGGACACCTGTGATGGGAACGGACTCTTTGTCACCTAGACAAAGACACGTCGCCTAGAGCAGTGGGTCTCCAACTTGGCTGCACATTATGATCACCTGGGGAGATTTTAAAAGTTCCAGTGGTCAGGCCTCATCCTTTACCAATTATACCAAAAGCTCTGGGTGGGATGCAGGCATCCACAGCTTGTCAAACTCCCCAGGAGTTTCCGGTGTGCAGCCGAGTGGGTGGCCTTGCCCTGGAGTGGAGTCACCCAGGAGCTGTGAACCTCTTCACGTCCAGGCTGTGTCCAGACCAATGACACCAGGACCAGCCAATAATGGTAGATCTTAAAGCTTCCCAGGTGATTCAAATGGGCAGCCAGGGCTGGGATCCACTTCCCTCAAAGGGTCTGGGACTGACCTAAGGAACAGCACTGGAGAGCTGACCTCGCTTGATGGGAATCTGAGACAGGTCAGGGGCTTCAGCACCATTGTCTCAGTCCAGATGCAAATCTTCCTCCCATGGGACCCCCACCTTCTCTCTCTCTCTCTCTCTCTCTCTCTCTCTCTGCCACTTATGAATTGTGTGACTTGGAGCCAGTTCAAGAAGTTCTCTGTGGCTCCTGTCCCCTCCATCTGCCTTGTGACTTCTCCTTCTCCTTCGGAGGTAACTCTCCACTCTGCTTCTGGAGGGATCTTTTTTGTTTTTAAATGTTTATTTATTTATTTTTTTTTTAAAGTTTATTTCTGACAGAGAGAGAGAGAGAGAGTGAGCATGAGCTAGGGAGGGGCAGAGAGAGAGGGAGACACAGAATCCGAAGCAGGCTCCAGGCTCCAGGCTCCAGGCTCCGAGCTATCAGCACAGAGCCCAACGTGGGGCTCGAACTCACGAACTGTGAGATTGTGACCCGGGCTGAAGTCGGACACTTAACGGACTGAGCCACCCACGCGCCCCTAATGTTTATTTCTTTTTAAGAGAGAGATAGAGGGACTGTGCTCACCGTTTGAGCAGGGGAGGAGCAGAGAGAGGGGAACAGAGTAACCGAAGCAGGCTCTGCACCATCAGCACAGAGCCCGACGTGGGGCTTGAACTCACGAACCGAACCGTGAGATCAGGACCCAAGCCAAAGTCAGATGCTTAACCAACCAACTGAGCCACCCAGGCACCCCTGGAGGGATCTTCTTAAATGCAAATATTCACATCTATCTCAAATCCTCCAGCAGATGTGGAGACACTGGAACCCTGCACACTAGGAGTAAGGAATAGGAGTTAGTGTAGCAGCTGTGGAAGTCGGTGGGACTGTTTCTTATAGTTACACACATCTTTACCACACGATACAGCAATTACACCCCTAGGACTGCGCCGGGAGAAATGAAAACATATGTTCACACAAAGATGTGCACACAAATGCTCATAGAAGCAATATTCATGGGGTGCCTAGATGGCTCGGCGGTTAAACGTCCTGCTCTTGATTTTGGCTCAGGTCAGGATCTTGCAGTTTGTGAGATGGAACCCCACTTCGGGTTCTGCGCCGACGGCATGGAGCCTGCTTGGGATTCTCTCTCCCTCTCTCTGTCCCTCCCCCGCTTGTGTGCTCCTCAAAATAAACATTTAAGAAAAAAAGAAGCAATGTTCATATAGCACCAGACTAGAAACAATCCAAATGTCCATCAGCAGGCGCATATATATATATATATATATATATGTATGTATATATATATATACACACACACATATATACACATATATACACATACATATACACATGTGTACATATGTATATATATGTACATATACGCATATGTGTATATATTCCACTGAGTATACCTGATCAATGGAATACTACTACTATAACATGGATGGACCGCGGAAACGTGAGGCCAAGGAAAGAAGCCAGACTCAAGTGCTATGTATTGTATGATTCCATTTGTATGAAATTCCTAGAAAAGACAAATCTGCAGAGACAGAAAGATCAATGGTTGCCTGGGCTAGGGAAACAAGTGGAGATTGACTGGAAATGGGCACAGGGAACTTTCTGGGGTGATGGAAAGAGTCTGAAACTGGGCTGTGGTAGTGGTTATATAACTGTATGAATTTACTAGAAGTCATGGAACTGTACCCTTACGATGGGCAGGTTTTATGGTGTCTAAATTACAGTTGACCCTTAAACAACTCGGGGGTTAGGGGCCCTGACACCCTCCCTATGCAGTTGAAAATCCACATATGACTTGACTCGCCCAAAACTTAACTACAAATAGCCTACTATTGACAGGAAATCTCACCGATCGCATAAACAATGAACACATATTATGTATGTCATATGCATTATATACTCTGTTCTTACTATAAGGTAAGCTAGAGAAAAGAAAATGGTATTGAGAAAATCATAAGAGAAAATACATTTGCAGTACTGTGCTGTACTGATTGAAGAAAATCTGCGTATAAATGGATTCATGCAGCTCAAACCCAGGTTGCTCAAGGGAACTGTATACTTCAAATAAAACTAGTAAAAAAAAAAAAGCCTTCTGGTAGTTCATACAGGACAGTGAATGAATTCCTTGCCTGGTATGCAAAGCCCTCCACCATATGCTGATCTGCCTTTCCAGGACCCTCTCCCCAGATACCCAAGCCCCACGGAACTCTCAGCTTTTCCCAAGTGCACACATGGCCATAGTGTCTGGAACTCCTTGACACCACAGCCAGCTTCTCCATCTGGCAAACTCCTTCTCACCCTTCAAGACTCAGAGCAAGTAACACTTCATCTGAGAAGTCCACACCACTCCTATGTATCATTATGCTTATCAAAATGTCATTATTTGCTTACATATCAGCCTCTCCGGTCAGAGAGGTGCTTTTAAAACTTAAGCTACTGAGCTGTGAAATCAAACGTCATGTGCTACAACTGTTTTTTAAAAGCAAAATAAAGGGGTGCCTGGGTGGTTCAGTTGGTTGAGCGTCTGACTTCGGCTCAGGTCATGATCTCATGGCTCAAGAGTTCAAGCCCTGTGTTGGGCTCTGTGCTGACAGCTCAGAGCCTGGAGCCTGCTTCAGATTCTGTCTCCCTCTCTCTCTCTCTCTGCCCACTCTCCCCACCCCCAGCTTGCACTGTTTTTCTTTCTCTCTCTCTCAAAAATAAATCAACAACAACAAAAAGGTGAAATAAAACAGGAGTGCCTGCATGGCTCAGTCAAGCACCCAACTGTTAGTTTTGACTCACGGTTTCGTGAGTTGGAGCCCCACGTCAGGATCTGTGCTGACAGTGTGGAGCCTGCTTGGGATTCTCTCCCTCTCTCTCTCTGCCCCTCCCCCACTCACATTGTCTCTGTCTCTCTCAATATAAATAAATAAACTTAAAAAAATACTTAAGAAAAAAAGAAAAGGAGCTTCTAGAGGGCAGGGGTTGCGCTGTGTTTCTCTCTGTATCTCTGTGGTCAGCATAGGGCCTGGTGTCCAGAACTCACCCGGTACAGTACCTGCTCCATGAAAGACTCTGGTTTTGTGCATATGTGAACGCCTCCACCCCTGCAACTTGATTCTGTGTCCCTTTGTGTCTTATATTTTTCTCCTCTCCTACAATGTGCACATGGTTTTTTTTTTTTAATAAAGTCATCATTTAACGTCATGACAATTAGAATATTCTATCTAGAGAGAAGAGCATTCTTTTTTTTAATGTTTATTTATTTTTGAGAGACAGAGAGCGAGAGACAGAGTGCGAGTAGGGGAAGAGTAGAGAGAGAGACACAGAATCTGAAGCAGGTTCCAGGCTCTGAGCTGTCAGCACAGAGCCTGACGTGGGGATCAAACCCACGAACCGTGAGATCATGACCTGAGCCGAAGTCGGACGCAACCAACTGAGCCACCCAGGTGCCCCACATGCACATGGTATTTAAAAAAGCTGTTAGCTGATATCCTTCTACAGTTAGACTGGCAGCAATCCCCAGCAATATGTGCAAATGATTGCTATAAATCTTGAATTGTAAGACTAAATACAAATGTCAAGTACATTTTTGAGACATAAGAATTGTAATGTCATAACTATAATTTAAATCTAAATCTCCAGACAAGACTGGCTACATAATTGGTGGGGTCCAGGGGCAAAATTAAAATGTGGAGCCCCTTGTGCAAAAACTCTCAAGAATTTAAGAATGTTGAACCAAAGGGAGACCCCTTTCAATGTGGAGCATACAGTGATCACCTACGAAGCCTGGCCCTGTCCCCAGATCACCAAGATAGTGACGGGGGGGGGGGGGGGCAGAGAAATTTTAAAAAGCTTTTTTTTGTTCTTTCTGGATGGGGCACAGAAGATCCCACTTAACTCCTGATGTTTAGAGAAACAGGGATTCAAAATGCTTTTGAAACAAGCAAGACAGCCAAGGTGCCTCTAACTGATGACACAGGGCTGGCAGATTTAGCCTTCGGCTCTACCACAAATACTGCTTATCTGTTGGCAGAACCCTCTGTACCATTTGTCCAGATCATGGAGCCCACCCAGCCCAATACAATGGCAGTGACAAAGGAAACCCATCAGATGTCTGTCAGGGGCCCCGAATCACCCATAATAGAAGGATTTGGGCTAACAAAAGGAAGTTCTGTACTTCACAGCCGAAATGTGACTGGGATGAGGACCCATGGTCAGTCCATGCCTCAGTTTCTCTGCTCTGAATACCCATCCCTGTGGCTAGGGCCTTGACTTTCTACCTGAGCTCCCATCCGATGGCCTGCCCTTCTAGAACATCCCATCAATGCCAAGTCTAGTGGCCTCATCAGTCTCCCCAGCCTAGTCCAGGGGTGGTGGTGGTGGTATATGTGGTCAAGAAGGAGGCAGAGGCGGATCTCAAGCATGAAAATATAATACAAGATCCTACGTGCTGGTAATTTCATGAAGAAAATTGCCTTTGACGTATCTGTACAAACAAGTTTGCAAATTTAGATGGGAACTTTTTTTTAAAAGATTCCCTTGCTCTCCACACAACTTAAAATGTTGTCATTTAAATTATTTGGAGCTTCTTTTGAGGAACTTTCTACCCTTACGCATGTCAGAAGCAATTTTCTAGAGTGAAGCCTTCATGAATCCAGAATTATGGGCCTGCACATCTCCCCTTCGGAGAGTTGGGGGTCAGGGTCCATAGCGGGAGTAGGGGGGTAGTTTGAGTTTGCTTCTAGCTGACTCAGGAAATCACAAGGTGCCCAAGGAACCTTACAGATCATCTGGTCCCATGGTGATTAAACCTTGTTTTAAGCAGCAGAAGGCATCTCACAGAGGCCCAGTCTATAAACGAATCAGAGTCAAACAGTTCTGGCTTTTGCTTGGCACAAGGAACCTACGCCTGATCCCCCTGATTCCCCTTTGCCACACCCTCCCCAGCCCCTCTCACCCCTACAATTGAGCACAGCTCCGTTTGAGAACCCCTGGTCTATTCTGCCCCTGTTTCCTATTTTACAAGCAAAGGAGACCTACCATCACCCCAAACTTTCCCCTGTCTTCAGGCCAGAGATGTTTCCAGCACCCCGGGCTGCCTCCTCTGTTTCCTTTTAGACATCAGGAATTTCAGGGCCCCGAAAGATTTGAAGCAGCTTGTGCATTTGTGTGGTCTTGGTGGAGTCTGGAGTGGGCCCACTGCGTTCACCCGGGCCTGTGAATGTGTGGCCTGCAGGCCTCTGTCGGAGGCACTCATACGCATGTCCGCACCCCTACCCACCTACGGCGCTTCCCTGAAACCCATTAGGAGTCACAGAAGTGGTGCCCATGTGAAAACACTTATCATGTGCCATTTTGGTTGCAGGCAGCAAACGAACCCCACATTTAAAGGGAGCTGAAACCTGAGAGGCCTGAACTCCCCACCAGACCATCATGGAAACCCCCTGCTTTGGAAGGTGATTCAGCAGCAGACACACAGGGGCCAAATGCCCTGTGGCCACTTGCCTTCTCTTGGTTCACATTCTGGAAAGAGTTTTCAAATTTTAAACACAATAAAATTCTGGGGTTTTTTGAGTGTACTGTTCTATGAGGTTTAAGACATGCAGATTCTTATAATTGCCACCACTCAATGGGATAAAGGACAACTCCTAAACACGCCCAAAATTCCTTCACGCAATCCCCTTGAAGTCTAGACCTGCCCTGACCCCGACGTCTCACCCCCATAACCACTGATCTGTTCCCCATCACTAGTTTTGCCTTTTCCAGAATGTGATATAAATGGAATCACGTAGCATGTAACCTTTTGCAATTAGTCTCTCTCCCTCAGCATAAACATTTAAAATTCACCCAAGTTGTTGCGTGCATGAATAATTCGTTCCTTTTTCACTACTGAGTAACATTCTGACAAAATTGTTGATCCATTCACCCACTGAAGGACATTCATTCCCCCCCCCCCCAGCTTTTGGTGATTATGAATAATGCTATCATGAATATTCATGTACACTTTTTTTTGTGTGAACCTATGTTTTCATTTCTCTGGGATAAATGCCCAGTGGCGGGATGGCTTGGTCATTTGCTAAGAGTGTGTTCACCTTTGTAAGAAACTGCCCAGTGGTTCCCAGAGTGGCTGGACCATTTTGCATTCTCGCCAGCAAAGCAGGACGGTTCCAGAGGCGCCACACCCTTGTCCACACTTGGCACCGTTGATACGCTTTTTAGTCACTGTGATAGGCATGTGATGGTATCTTATTGTGGTTTTAATTTGCATTTTCCTAATGATTCATGATGTTCAGGGTCTTTTCATGCGTTTACTTGGCATCCATGTATCTTCTCTGATGAAGTGGCTTTTGCTTATTTTTTATTGGGCTGTTATTTTCTTAGTGTTGAATTTTGAAAATTCTTTATATTTCTTGATGTAAGTCCTTTATTGGACATATGATTTGTAAGTATTTTCTCCAAGTATGCAGCTGGTCTTTGCTTCTCATTCTATTTAGTATATTCCCACCAGAACGAAAGTTTTACATTTATGTCCTCGATGTATCGATGTCCTCGATGTCCTTGTGTATCGATGGTTTAAAAAAATGGATTGTGGTTTTTGGTTGTCTTCTCTACGAGCCCTTTGCCTGATCTGAGATATGAAAGATTTTCTACTATAGTTTCCTCCAAGAGTTTTATAGTTTTACATTCATATCTGATCCATTTTGATTTAAAAGGTAGAGATGGTATGAGATTTGGGTTGAGGTTCACTTTTTAAAAAAATTTATTTTAAAGTTTATTTATTTATTTTGAGAGAGTGAGAGAAATAACACAAGCTG
This sequence comes from Panthera uncia, assembly GCF_023721935.1. NCBI lineage: Eukaryota > Metazoa > Chordata > Mammalia > Carnivora > Felidae > Panthera > Panthera uncia. The sequence goes on along the minus strand of NW_026057577.1, from coordinate 8,443,228 downwards.
GGGAGGGGCAGAGAGAAGGAGAGACAGAATCTCAAGCAGGCTCCGCACCATCAGCACAGAGCCTGATGCAGGGCTCGAACTCACAAACTGAGATCATAACCTGAGCTGAGATCAAGAGTCAAACGTTTAACTGACAGTGCCACCCAGGAACCCCCACCTTTTTTTTTTTTTTTTTTTTTTTGTATATGGATGTCTAAATGTTCTAGGATTCTTTGTTGAAACCACTGTCCTTCCTTTGGTGAATCACCTTGGTCAAAAATCAGTTGACTCTATCTGGATGGGTCTATCTCTGGATTCTATGCTGTTCCACTGATCAATATGCTATCCATTTGCAAATACTACCCTGTCTTGATTAGTGTGGTGTGAATCCTCCTTGGATCCTCTTTTTCAAAATTGTTTTCACTATTTCTAGTTCCTTTGCCTTTGCATATAAATTTTTGAAGAAGCTTGTTGGGGCACCTGGGTGACTCGGTTAAGCATTTGACTTTTGGTTTCGGCTCAGGTCATGATCTCATGGTTTGTGAGTTCTAGCCCCATGTTGGGCTCTGCTCTGACAGTGTGGAGCCTGCTTGGGATATTCCCTCTCTCCCTCTCTTTTTTCCTCCCTCTCTGCCCATCCCCCATGCATGCAGTCTCTCTCTGTCAAAATAAGTAAATAAACTAAAAAAAAAAAAAACAATTCTAAGAAGAATAAGCTTGTTGACATCTATAAAGAATCCTGCTTGGATTTCGAGTGGGATTGCATTAACTGTAGTGAGTCTTCCAATTCATTCAATGTCTCTCCATTTATTTAGTTTTTCTTTGATTTCTTTCATCAACACTTTGTAATTTTCAGCATACAGATCCTGTGCATATTTTGTTATATTTATGCCTAATGATCTCATTTAGAAGAGAGTACTGTAATTGAGGCTACTTGTTAAATTTCAGTTTCCAATTGTTTGTTGCTGGTGTACAGAAATACAACAAGTATTTTTTATGTCGACCTTGTATCTTGTGATCTGCTAAACTCATTTATTAGTTCTAAGAGCTTCTTTTTTTAAATTTTTCTAATGTTTTTTGAGAGAGAGAGACAGAGAGACAGAGACAGAGACAGAGAGCAATCAGGAGAGGGGCAGAGAGAAAGGGAGACACAGAATCTGAAACAGGCTCCAGGCTCTGAGCTGTCAGCACCGAGCCCGACATGGGGCTTGAACTCACGAACCATGAGATCATGACCTAAGCCGAAGTCAGATGCTCAACTGACTGAACCACCCAGGTGCCCCCCAAGAGCTTTTTAAAAATAGTTCCTTTGGATTTTTTAGGTAGACAATCATATCATTTATGAATATGGATAGTTTTATTTTTTCCTTTCCAACTTGAGTGACTTTAATTTCTTTTTCTTACTTTATTGCACTTGCTAGAACTTCTAGTACAAATATTGAATAGGAATGCTCTCCCTGATTATCAGGAAAGCATTCAATCTTTCACCATTAGGTATGATGTTGGCTGCAGGTTTTTGTAGATGCTCTTTATCAGTCATACCATACTCTCCACCCCTGATCCCTGGAGACTGCTGATCCATCACTACCATCACTACGGTTTTGCCTTTTCCAGAATGTCATGCAAATGGAAAAATACCTGTTGAGATTTATCTTTGGTTTCAGGTTAAAGGTGTTACTTTCTATTTCTGAGAGTTTCTATTTCCTTTCTACTTTGCTAAGAGTTTTTATTGCAAATGGATGTTGAAACTTATCAAATGCTGTTTCTGCAGCTATTGATAGGATCACATGATAATTCCTATTTAGTTGCTAATATGAGGGGATTTTATCCATTGATTTTAGTATGTTGAACCAGTCTTACATGGCCAGAAAGTTTTAGACATGATATCTCTTACTTTCTACCATGTATTAAAGCTGTTTCAATGTATGTTATCTCCCTATGAAGGTAGAGATTGCCTTTTATTCTATTAGCTCAGATGCATCTCATGTGCTTTGAATGCCCACAAAGAATCAGGCGCTACTCCAGTTCACACACATAACCTTAATTTTCTCCAGAGCACCAGGAGGTAGATATCATTACGCCCATTTTACTATCAAGAAAACCAGCAGCAGGAGGTTAAGAGGTTCACCTTACTCACATGGAGATCTCCCAGCCCCAAATCCATTCCTCCTCCTGCTGTAACTGTAGCCACCAGTTCATCTGAGAACCAACACTGTGTTCAGCATGGTGATGGCACACAGCAGGAGGACCATAATTGCTGATTCAAACAGATGGTTATGCCTCCTTGCACACGCACCACTGGTAAAAAAACCCCTCTTGCTGGATTGCAACATAGCGTGGGCTTCCTTACATCTTATCCAAAGAAGTTTACCGGTAAACCCAACTTAAACAATCTAGCCTCAGGACAAGGGCATGGAGGTAGCAAGTTTTTACCCACTGGATTGCAATGGAAAGAGTAATTCCACTTAGACACATCATCATTTGTCTACAGTCTTTGCTAACAGGTGATTCTGAAGAAGGAAGATAGAAAATCTAGAGAGAAGGCTACGTGAATTGCAGAATGAGCAAACCCATGTAACTCCTGAGGCCAGACAGTGGCGAGTGCTGGAGGTGCTGTGGATCCCTAAGGACGAATCATTACAAATTAGCCACGTTTTGCTTCTCAACAGTGAGGTGAGTGTCACAGGTGTAGTGTAGCCAGAAGGCGCCCCCACCACCCCATCTCTGACATCTGGAATGAGGATTAGCAAACAGGTGAAAAAGTCTCTCGGGATATCCCTGTATACTAGCTGCATAGGTGTGTTTGGAAAAAGCTGTCAACCATGTTCAAATGTCTATCCTACAGCAGATCTCTTTCCATATTCTTCCCCACTAACTGAACTCAGTTTGGTTAGGGAGGACATTGAGATGCTACAGTTTCATGAAAGGTGGGTCCCCATCCCGACCCAGACCCAGACCCAGACCCAGATCCAGACTGAGGGTTGAATCATGGCTGGTTCATTCTCTTTGGATGGGCAGGTGATAATTCAGGCTAAAGAGACAGAAGAGGAAGTTTGCAGGGAAGGGCTACCTCCCTGAATGAAGGGTAAAGCCCTGCCAGAAGAGAGCCTTTTCCTCCTATTCTTTCTTCCCTTCTGGTACAAAGACCAGGCTGGGGGTGGAGCTGTCATCTTGGGGCCACAGAAATCCAAACATGAGATCCAGAGCCAACACACCAAAGACGGTGGGGCAGAGAGAGCCCCACCAATCGTGTCATTGTCAAGCAACTGAGTCAACTCTCCAGAGGTCTGGTCATGTGAAAAGAACACACTTCTATTTGTTTAAGGCATCATGAGTCGGATTTTTCTGTTACTTGCCACCAAAGCATTCCACTTTTACTCACAGAGCCGGCTTCATCGCAGCCGCTGCTCCCTGAGAGGCTCCGTGTGGTTCCTGCCCTGAGCGTGGAGGCACTAGCCGAACGATGCCCCCTTCCCAGACACAAACCACAGGTGACATTTACTGAGCACCTGGGATATGCCAGGACGGTGCTAAGTGCTGTGTACACCTTAACTCCTTTAGTCCCGTGAAAAATAAACCACAGGCTCCAAATGGCATTAATGCCTAATCCAATTACAGTTGCAACTTGCCCCAGAAATACAGTCTTAACTGGCCAGTCAGGAATTGACTGATCAGTGCCAATGAATCTGCCACAGGGGGGGGCCTCTCCATTCCCTCAAAAGGAAGATAAGGTCATCAGCATGATAAGACCCCTTAAGGGAAAACAACCTAGCCTTGATAATCCTTTTCTTTTGCTAAAAACGTTCTTGCCCCCCCCCCTCCCCCCGCCTCTAAAAATGTTCTACTTTGTACATTGGAGCTCCACTCTCATTGACGGATGGGATGCTGCCCGATTCATGAATCATTCAATAAAGCCAATTAGACCTTTCAAATTTACTCAGTTGGATTTCTGTTCTTTGACAGCCTTCACGTGAGGTAGGTGCCATGTTATCCCCATTTTACAGATGGGGAAATTGAAGCAGAAAAGGTTAAGTAATTTACCTCATTATGTCATTAAGCTGTACTGTCTTGCTGTCTCCCTTGTCTCTCATTTCAAAAATAAAAGGTGGGGGGGAAGAACTAATACACACCCACATATACTCAAAGTAGAAATTTCAGGAGAGAACCGAGGAAAATAACCATGAAAGGAATACTCGGTAGTCTTCCCTGAGTCTTAAGCTCAAAAGGTCTCATTGAGTAGCAGATAAAATTAGTAATAATTAAAAAAGAGACCTAACTTGATATTTGGGGGAATTTATTGACATTTGCTTTATATCTTTCTTTATACAATATATTTTTATAGGTGACCATAATTTTATTTTATTGTTTTAAATTTGTTTAATGTTTATTTATTTATTGAGAGACAGAGAGACAGAGCACAAGCAGGGGAGGGACGGAGAGAGAGGGAGACACAGAATCCGAAACAGGCTCTAGGGTCTGAGTTGTCAGCACAGAGCCTCATGCGGTGGCTCAAACTCACAAAATGTGAGATCATGACCTGAGCCAAAGTTGGACACTTAACTGACTGAGCCACTCAGGAGCCCCAGGTGACCATATTTTTAAGTCACAATATATTGTAGTTCCCAAAACAGTAGGTACATACACGGACCATTAGAATAAATAATAAAAGTTTAATGTAAAAATAACTCAGAAAAAAATTTAAAGACTCCTATTTTTTTAAATGCTTAGATCCAAAAGAAATTAAAAGCTTCAATTGCAGGGAAATAGAACATATATATTTTTGGAAAACCTAATCAAGAATAAATACAGCAAAATCACTATACTTAGCACAGATTAGAGGTCTGAGAGACTAGAAAACACTGTATGTGAATATTACATGAAACTCAAACACTTCTTTGGAAAGAAAAACAGAATTATTAGAATTGACTAGTCCTGGGTTCAATTGGTGTTTTAATAAGTATGTTGCTTGAGCCATTGAAACAACAATTTTTACTTACCATAAACTTTTTCACATCTTAAGAAATTTAGAAAGCCTCCCCATTCTTTTTTCTAAGAAGCTATTATCATCCTTCATATTTTGGGTAGATATTTATCAAGTGCCTACCATGTCAAAGACACTTGGGCAGGCACTGAGGTTTTTTTTTTGTTTTTTTTTTTAATGTTTATTTATTTTTGAGACAGAGAGAGACAGAGCATGAATGGGGGAGGGGCAGAGAGAGAGGGAGACACAGAATCGGAAGCAGGCTCCAGGCTCTGAGCCATCAGCCCAGAGCCTGATGCGGGGCTCGAACTCACAAACCGTGAGATCGTGACCTGAGCTGAAGTTGGACGCTCAAGCGACTGAGCCACCCAGGCGCCCTGTGGCACTGAGTTTTTAATAGCAAACTAAAGACAGACACTTACCATCATGGCACCCAAAATCTATGGGGGGACAGGAATAAACCAAAAATCATATCAATAATTAGTTACAATACCCCTCTCCCAAGACCCCAGCACTAGCAATAGTTACAATAGAGGTTATTGCTATAAAGAAAGTTCAAAGTATTGTGAAGGAGAATAACCAGGAGAAACTTAAATTACTATATGTAGGTTGGTGATTTAGGCAAGACTTCCGGAAAGATGAGTACATTTAGCTGGGTAAAACAGAACAAGAAGAGATCTGGAAGGTAGCAGGAAGAGAATGTGCACAGGTCCTGGGGCAGTAAAGGGCTTCATGGGTCAGAGGAGAGCTTCCCAGCCTATGTGCAATGAAAGAGTTTCAGGGTCGTTTCTAGTTGAGAATAAGTAATATGAAAAATGCTATAGGCCAGTGTGGCTGGAGCAGAGCAGGAAATGAGGAGCAAGTACATTCAGGGTCTAGTGGGCAATGTTAGGAATTCTGATAAGAAATCAGGACAGGGTTTTAAACTTGAGAGCATGGTGATCTAATTGTGCATTTAAAAAGATCACTATGTCACATCAAACCTTCTCAGACTCTTCGAAAATATAAAAGAGGAGGGAACACTTACTTCATTCTATGAGAGCAACATTACTCTGATACCAAAGCCAGACAAAAACATTACAAGAAAATAAGCTGATAACCTTGACGAATATAGATGCAGAAATCCTCTACAAAATACTAGTGACCTGAATCCAGTAGAATATTAAAAGGATTAAACATCACAACCAAACTGGATTTGTACCAGAAATGGAACGTTGGCAGCATCTGTGAAAAACCTACAGCTAACATCATCCTCAATGGTGAAAGCCAGAAAGCTTTCCACCAAAGATCAGCACCAAGACAAGAATGCCTGCTTTTGCCACTTCTATTCAACATAGTACTGGCAGTTCTAACCAGAATAATTAGGCAAGAAAAATAAATAAAGACATCAAAACTAGAAAAGAAGTAAAATTATTTCTATTCATAGATGGCATTGTCTTATATATAAAAAATCCTGATAGACCCACAAGAAAACCTGTTAGGGATGATAAATTTAGCAGTTGCAGGACACAAGATCAATACAGAAAATCAGTTGCATTTTTATACACTAACAATGAAAAATCCAAAGAGGAAATTAAGAACAAAAAAATCCCATTTACAATAGCATCAAAAAGAATAAGGTACTTAGGAATAAATTTAGCCAGAGAAATGCAAGTCTTATACACTGAAAACTAAAATACTGTTAAAAGATATCAAGAAAACCTAAACAAATGAAAAAACATCCCATGTTCATGGATTGGAAAACTCAATATTGTTATGATAACAATACTCCCCCCAAAGTGATCTATGGATTCAATGGAATCCCTCTCAAAACCCCAATGGCCTTTTTTACATATGGAAACTATGGTCCTAAAATTCATATGAGATTGCAAAAGACCTGAGCAAGCCAAAAAAGTCTTGAGAAATGAATAACCAACTTAGAGGACTCATACTACCCAGTTCCAAAATTTACCACAAAGCTACAATAATCAAGCAGTATGCAACTGCCATAAAGATAGTCACACAAGGGGCCCCTGGGTGGCTCAGTCGGTTGGGCATCCGACTTCAGCTCAGGTCCCGATCTCACGGTCCTTGAGTTTGAGCCCCGCGTCAGACTCTGGGCTGATGGCTCAGAGCCTGGAGCCTGCTTCTGATTCTGTGTCTCCCTCTCTCTCTGCCCCTCCCCCGTTCATGCTCTGTCTCTCTCTGTCTCAAAAATAAATAATAAACGTTAAAAAAATTTTTTTTTAAATTTAGAAAAAAAAAAGATAGTCACACAAATCAATGCAATAGAACTGAAAGTTCATAATAAACCCATACATCTATGGTTAATTCATTTTCAACAAGGGTGCCAAGACCACTTAACGGAGAAAGAGTAGTCTCTTCGATAAATGGTAGTGGGAGAACTGGATGACCACATGCAAACACTTACCTCATACTATACACAAAAATTAACTCAAAATGGTTGAAAGACCTAAATTTAAGAGCCAAATTTGGCTGTTTTCTTAGAAGCGTTGGCAAAAACATAGAATAAACTGGAACTCTTACCCATGCTGGTGGGAATGTAAAATGGTTCAGTCACTTTGGAAAACAGTTTGGCAGTTCCTCAGCAAGGTAAATATGGAATTATTATATGATTCAGCAACTCCATTTGTCCATCAGAAACGGGCCCATCATTTGAAAACAGATATTCAAACAAATAATCACATACACACAAACGCTCAGAGCAGCTCTATTCATAATAGCCAAAAAGTAGAATTAACCCAAATGTCCATCGAAGGATGAATGGATAAACAAACTGTGGTATATTCATACAATGGAATATTGTTCAGCCGCAAAAGGAATGAAGTTTTGAGAATGCTACAACATAAATTAACCTTGCAAACATTGTGCTAAATAAAATAAGCCAGAGACAGGAGGCCATATATTGTATGATTTTATTTATATGAAATATCTAAATCTGGCAAATGCATCGGGACAGAAAGTAGATACATTAGTGGTTGCCAGTGGCTGAAGGTGGTGGAGAATGGGAAGTGACTGCTTAATAGGCATGGGATTCCTATTTGGGGCAATAAAAAAGTTCTAGAACTAGATAATAGCAATGGTTGCACACTACTGAGAAGGTACTCAATCCCACCCAATCATATGCTTTACAGCAGTTACAATGGTACATTTTACGTGTTGTGTATTTTACCTCATTAATAGGGAAAAAAATGCAAACAAAAAGCTCAACTAATCAAGCAACTTAACACTTTTTTTTTATTGACTGCAAAAGTTAATAAACAGACACTTTATGCAAAAAAAAAAAAAAAATCCACTTAGCTGTTATAAGGACAGTGGGTAGAGTAGAAGCCATAGCAGAGGTGGGCAGCCATGGGAAGCAGAGGAGAAAGGAAGGGAGCTATTGGATTTGTGAGATGCTGAGAGGTAGGAAAATGATTCTAGACTCTGGCAAGATAACTGGGGGAGGGAGGAAGACATGTGGGTACATCATCACCAATTCAGTTCCGATTCCCAAACTTAGGAAGGCAGGTACCTCATGTCTTAAATAAAACATCAGCAAATCCAGTTATAACTCAGACTAAAAGAACACTGCACAATGTCCAAGTAGTATTTATTCTAGAATTGTAAGGTTGGCTCAGTATTACAAAACTTGTTAACAGGACTCAAAACATTAACAGCCAAACGCGTTCATGTCACAATCCTTCCCTTTTCCACTGTTATGAAATATTTCGCTCTAATGAAATGCTGTACCAAATTACTTTATATGCTTGGATCTGTTTCAGAAATTTCTGTGTTTCACTGATTTGACAGTCTCATACTGACAACACGTGTTTTTCATTTTCATGACCATGACTTTATATTCTAATATCTGATAGCCTAAGTCCATCTCCTTTGAACTTTATCTTTCTAAAATTTTCTTGGCTGTTTTTATATGTTGCTTGTCTCACATGAAATTTAGGATCATTTGGTTGAATTCCCCACATGTCTCATCACAATTTATTTTTTAGAGACACAGAGAGAGAGAGAGAGAGAGAGAGAGAGAGAGAGAGCACGCATGCATGAGTTGGGGGGAGGGGCAGAGAGAGAGGGAGAGATGATTTTAAGCAGGTTCCACACTCATCACAAAGCCCGACCTGGGGCTCAATCCCATGACCTTGGGATCATGATCTGAGCCGAAATCAAGAGTCAGATGCTCAATCAACTGAGCCACTGAGGTGCCCCTTAATTTGATGAAAATTGTACAAAATTCATAAATTGATTTGAAAAGAGTTGGCATCTAAAACGGGCAGCCAGCTATCTCTATGACATCACCATTTTGAATGATCATTAGCTATTTGGGGGGAAAAAGTGGATTAAAACCTACACTTACCACTGGCAAGATGAAGGAGAGGGAGTCTAAAGAGTTACATATAGACAATTAAACCTTATAAATACTAAAAGAGAATATTTGTGATGCTCGGAGTATGAAAGATCTCACCAAGGTATGACACCAAAGACAGGGGCCATAAAGGAGAAGATTTAGAATCAAAAAATTAAAATGAAAACACCAAACCAGAATAAATTGAGAAAGATTTTGTAATATGGTAAACAGTTTAAATATCTACTGGAAAAGAGAAAAAAAAGTAACAGAACAATTCACAAAGAAAGAAATACAACTGTACAATAAGCATATGAAAACATCTTTCATTTATTTAATTACATGAACCCAAACAAGTTAACAATTGCTAAATGAGGGGCACCTGGGTGGCTCAGTTGGCTAAGCATCTGACTTCGGCTCAGGTCATGATCTCGCAATTTGTGGGTTCAAGCTCCACGTCAGACTCTGTGCTGACAGGTCAGAGCCAGGAGCCTGCTTTGGATTCTGTGTCTCCCTCTCTCTGCCCCTCCCCCACTCGCACTCTGTCTGTCTCTCTCTCTCTAAAAAATGAATAAACATTAAAAAATATTTTTTAAAAAATGAATTACTAAATGAGATAGTAATAAGATAGTTTTTTTTTACCTGAAACTTCCCCAATATATAGCTTTCTTTTTTGAGAGAGAGAGAGAGAGAGAGAGAGAGAGAGAACACGAGTGGGGAAGGAGAAGACAGAAAGAGAAATTACTAAGCAGACTCTACACTCAGTGCAGAGCCCAATGTGGGGCTCGATCTCACAACCCTGGGACCATGACCCAAGCTGAAATCTAGAGTCAGATGCTCAACTGACTGAGCCACCCAGGCGCCCCCAATATATATCTTTTTTAACATTTTAACAAATACCCAGTGTAGAAGACCCAGGTCAGAGGGTGTTCTTACACACAGGAGTCTTAACATTGCAAAGAGGTAGTTACAAATATGGTCATCCAATATTATTTAAGATAGCAGAAAACTGAAAAGAATCCAAATTTCCAAAATTGGGGAATTTTATGAGAAGGTATGTAATGTCCTAAAAAGATGTTTATATACGTGAAAAATATTTTTATTCCATTTTTAAAAAGCAACTAAAGAGAAAAAGGAAAAGAAGGAAAGAAAAAAAGGAATTACACACACACACACACACACACACACACACACATATATATATATTTAATATTTATTTATTTTTGAGAGAGAGAGAAAATGTGAGCAGGGGAGGGGCAGAGAGAGAGAGGGACACAGAATCCAAAGCAGGCTCCAGGCTCTGAGCTGTCAGCACAAAGCCTGACTTGGGGCTCGAACTCAAGAACCACAAGATCATGACCTAAGCCGAAGTCAGATGTTCAACTGACTGAATCACCCAGGCACCCCTATATGCACATATTTTTAAAACTTCAGATAGGATACATACCAAAATATTACCAGTGTTTATGGCACAAGGACAAGATTATAGTAATCTTACTTTCTTCTGGCTTCTCTAAATTTTATACAAAGATATATTACTTTTTCCAATAAGAATAAACAATTTTTTCTCATGTAATCATTTTCACCTTTACAAAGCAGGAAAAAATTTAGAAAAGAGCATGAAGTCATGACTGTCGTAAGTATGAAAGTAGTAGCTTTCAAACATTGGTTGAAGCATTATAGATCAGTATGCAACTTCTGAACATCAATTTTGCAACATATTAAAGACTATTAAACTTCATTTCCTTTGACTTTGTGAATCTATCCCAGAGAAATAGTTCAAAATACTGAAAAAGTTATGCATGTGAAAAAGAAAATGTTTACTCAAATGCTCTTTGCAAAGGTGAAAAATTAGAAGCCAACCATAGTATCCTACATGAGAAGAGTGATAAAATAAAAATGATTATATCTATTGAACAACTAGACAGAATTTTTAGGTAAAGGCTCCTCAACACATTGAGAGAAAACCAAGATAAAAGGCTGTTTATCAATTATAATTACATTATGAGAATAATTATGCTTATGATTGAAAACACCATAGCACACCTTGGTGGCTCAGTCGGTTGAGCATCCGACTCTTGATTTCAGCTCAGGTCATGATCCCAGGGTCGTGGAATCAAGCCCTGCATTGAGCTCCACACTGAACGTGGAGCCAGCTTAAGATTCTCTCTCTCCATCTGCCCCTCTCCCGTGCTTGTGCTCTCTTTCTCTCCCTACCCCCCCCCCAAAAAAAAGATCAAAAATATAAGAAAGACATGTATGAAAATTACTGATGGCTGGTAGGATATAAAACTGCACATGACTATTTCTTCCTTTTTTCTCTATTCCAAATGTAGCTATATTACTTTTATTCTCCCAAAAAATTATACATGGAAGAGAAAAAGAAGAGGTAAGTTGGGTGGCAACATGGCGAATATGATGAAAGGGGGACAAGGGGTCTGAAGTGAGGCTGGATAATGCTGGTTCTACTGGTAAGGACCTTGGAACATGGGGCTGACAAGGTTTGAGCGCTAACCCAGGTTTCCAGTTGGGGCAATGAACTGGGTGGCGCCTCAACCTGGGACGAGGACCGTTTGTATGGCTTGTCAATAATAAACTAGATGAGGAAATGGCAGACTCTCAGGACACACAGTGATTCCCTGATAGCGACTGGCTGTGTGTCTTCTGGCCAAGGCTCCCCCTCATAGGAGGTTTCTGGCTCAGAGCTGCAATAGACCCAACAGCATTGACTCTTTCTTTCAAGCTTAGTGAATAAAACTGTTTTACATGCTTGAATACTAAAAGCACTCTTTTTTTCCCCCCTTGAAATGAAGGCATTAAAAATAATGCTCATTAAAGTCAACTCAGACAGGATAATTAAAGGCACAACTGTCCTGCCCTAAACACAGCTTTCAAACTCGAAAGATGCCACAACCCCCCCACCCCACCCCCATCTTTTTACTTACTATTTTTCCTAATTAGAGAAGTGGCCTGAGAGACAGGGAGGCTTTTGTTGTCTGGTCTTAATAAGCTGCTAAAAAGATTTATACATAAAGCATCCTCCTCCACATCCTGAGACGAAAATATTGGCACGCGATCACATCCAGCACTGTTCAGTGAGGGATGTGAACTGAACTTTGTTGATTATGTCCCAATGATCCCTTCACTGGAATCAGTCTACAGGCCATCAATCAACATTTATGGGCACATACTGTATACCTGGCACTGTCCAGGCACTGAGATGGTAGGCAAAAATTTCAAGGTTTGATGTCTCCCAGGAGTGTCCACCTCACTTAAGCAAATACCAAGATATCGGAGTCCAGGTTATACCTCATCACCTTACATTAAGACGCACTCACCAGCAAGTGCCAGAGAATGAGCAATGCTGATCTGGGTATGGCAATCATACACCTTCACAGCCCTACAGTGAAATAAGGTACAACATCAGATTCTGAGTCCTCCCATGCCTCCCACCTCACCACCAAAATGGGTCCCAACCAGGCCCAGGTATGTGTCCATCGGTGGTACATGGCAAGTGTCAACTTCATATAATATGTATGGCTCCTACTGCTAGTGGTCCCAGCGTTCATTTTTCCCTTCCTCTACATGAAGAAAAATTTTAGAAGGGCATAAACACTACATTTCCCAGGTTCCTTTGCAGTTAGCTGTGGCCATAGAACTAGTTTATGGCCGAAGGCACACGAGTAGAAGTGATGTGATCAGCTTCCTGGGCATGATCTTAAGGGCAAAGTGCATCTCCCCCCGCTCCCACACACACCTCTTCCCTTTCTTGTTTCCCATGGGCTGAGTGAAAATGCCATGGCAAGAGCTGGAGCAGCCACTGGGGCCATGAGATGATGGAAAACACATTTCTGTCTTGTTTATCTACAGTATTTAGGGGTCTAAGTAACAGCAGCCTAATCTGTATCGTAACACGTTAAGGATGGTTTAAATTAGTAGATATATTAATAATAATAGCCATCATGTATTCCCAGGTGTCAGGCAACATGCTAGGTGATCTCAATATACATGATCTTGTTTGATTCCTCACAAAAACCCTGTTAATTAGTTATCATCAGTCCTATTTTATAGACTGGGAAGCTGAGGCCCAGGGAGGTGGGCAACATTACAACGAATTGGTGACAGAGCCAGGACTTGAACTCAGATGAGTTCACTCATCTGATGAGTGCACTCAGTTTAGGACTCTTCCCATTACCTTGAGCTGGGTCCTTACTCTAAGTTAGGTACTTTTCCCTTCTACCAAATTATTTTTGAGGACATACTATTTCTAAAATCAAAGTTAATTCTGAGCACAAATAACATAAGGATCTCAATCCTGGCAGAACTCAGTTCTCAACTTCTATTACATGACTTTGCTTTGAAATCAAGGCTTTGTTGTTGTTGTTGTTGTTGTTGTTGTTGTTGTTGTTAAAAAGGGAGAAAAGGGAAAACTTTAAATCTATTGAACATTTACATTTTAAGAATTGGTATTTTCAAGAATAATCCCCCAAAGGAGAAATGTAAGATCACTTCATTCCCCATTTTTCTTGTTAATCGGTAACATTCTTATCCTATTTTCCTTCACAACCTCAATTTTACACCAAAACACTTTGATCTTTGGGATAATTGTTTACCTAGGAATTCCAAGACAATCATAAACAATGAAAGAATTCAGTAATATGGCGACATAAAAAATGAATATAGAAATCAGTAGCTTTCCTATATAAAAACAACAACCAAGTTATAAGATATAATGGAAGAAAAATCCTATTTCTAGTATACTGTATTCTATCCTACCCTATTCTAAAATAAGATACCTAGGAATAAATTTATTGAGATATTTATAATATCTGCATGAAGAAAATGATTAAGTCTTCTAAGAGATGCCAAAGAAAGTCTGAACCACTGGAGAAGTAGGGCATGTGGGACAGGAAAACAAACATCATAAAGGTGTCAATTCTTCCTATATTACTCTTGAAAGTTAATGCAATTCACACACACACACACACACACACACACACACAAATACCAACAGGATGTTTCTTTGAACTAGACAAACATATTCCCAAGCTCATATGGGAAGCTAAACATGTAAGACCAAACAAGGAAATTTTTAAAAGAAGACTAACAAGGTAGGAACAGCCCCATCACATATTAAAACAAACTATAAAGGCTTGGTAATTAAGCAGCACTGACACGTGAAAGATCAATGGGACACAATAAAAAGTTGAAAAAAAAAACAGATGAAACTACGTACAAGAATTCAATTTATGAGAAAGGTGACATCTCAAAACAACGTGGAAAGGGAGTATACAATAGTTGTAACTAAACAACCGTATTAAAAAAAAGTTGGATTCACATCTCATACTTTGTACAAGATAAATTCCAAATAGATGAAAGACGGAAAGGTAAACATGAGACTGTAAAATGGTCTAAGAGAAACCAAGGAAAAATTATTTTAGAAACTTGGAATGGCGAGACTTTTTAAAAAGTTTTTATTTATTTAAGTAATCTCTGCACCCAATGTGGGGCTCAAACTCACAATCCTGAGATCAAGAGTCTCATGCTCCTCCGACTGAGGCAGCCAGCTGCCCCCAATGAGGCTCTTTCTAACCCAGTAGCCCTAAAAGACTCATAAAATGGACCATACGAAAAGTAAGAATGTCTATATATCTAAAAACGACCGTTAGCAGAATCAAGAGAGTAACGATACACAGGGAAGAAATACATAACATTCAACTCATTTTACAAAGAGTTTCCTTCCCTCATACACAAAGAACTCCTACTCATTGTTAGGGAACAGCCCAACAACCTAATAGAAACAAAAGCAAAATGATGACACAATTTACAGAAGAGGAAAAGATACCCAAGAACACTCATAACAAGAGTGTTGCAAATGAAGACTTCTCTGAGAGAGCATTTTTTTTTACTCACTAGCATGGCCTGGATCTAATACCTGATAACACACAGAGGTGGGGGTAAAACCAGGAGTGTAAAACGGTGCACTTTGATAATAGGCAATTTGTCAATGTCTGACAACATTAACAACGCGGGTATCCTTTGACCCACGATGTCCACTAGGAATTGATTAGGTGGATGTCTACGTATTGGAAATTACGGATTCATAAACTTTTCCCCCTGGTATTGTTTATAATGGCAAGAGGTAGACATAACCTAAATGTTCACGAGGAGGGCTGGCTAAAGACACCAGGACACATCCGTGCAAAGGAATACTGTATAGCAAGAGAAATGAATGAGGAAGTGCTTCATATAGTGATAGGGAAAGATCTCCAAAATGTATCGTTAAGTGAAGGAAATAAGCACACAGCAGTGTGTTCTGTGTGTTTGTGGGTCGTAAGAAAGTGGGGAAAAGAGATACAGAAGTCCCCCTTATCTGTGGGAAATACATTCCAAGACCCCCAGTGGATGCCTGAAACTGCAAATAACACTGAATTCTATGTAGTGTGTTTTTTCCTGTACATACACAGTTATAATAAAGTTTAATTTATAAATCAGGCACAGTAAGAGATTAACAATAACTACCAATAAAAAAAGGAACAATTCCAACAACACAATGCAGAAAATCTTATGTGAATGTAGTTTTTTCTCTTTCTCAAAATATCTTCTTGTACCATACCCAGACTCCTCATGACGATGTCAGGTGATGAAACACCTGCGAGATGGGATGGGGTGTAGGACACAGGCCTTGTGACATAGCATTTGGCTATTACTACTCTGATGCCATATCAGGAGGGTCGCCTGCTTTCAGATCGCGGGAAACCACAGACAACTGAAGCCATGGAAAGCACAACTGCAGATAAGGGGAGGGATGACTATATACACAAGTATATATTACATGCATTTTTTAAAAAACTCTGGTTGTAGGGGCGCCTGGGTGGCTCAGTCGGTTTGGCGTCTGACTTCGGCTCAGGTCATGATCTCACCGTTCGTGAGTTCGAGCCCCGCGTCGGGCTCTGTGCTGACAGCTCAGAGCCTGGAGCCTGCTTCAGATTCTGTGTCTCCCTCTCTCTCTGCTCCTACCCTGCTCATGCTCTGTCTCTCTCTGTCTCAAAAATAAATAAAAACATTAAAATTTAAAAAAACAAAACAAAACAAAAAACAAAAAAACTCTGGTTGTAAATGCAATAATATGTTATTATATATAATATATAACATATATTTTTAAAAACCTCTGGTTGCATATTGAATTATATATATGCATGTATGCATACATACACATGTACATATATGTATATATAATATATCTTCTGTGAAGAAGATAACTGGGCATCTGGAAAACCATATACACAGCACACCCTATATACACCAACATTTTTCAACCATGTGAGTGTGTCACCCATTACATTTTTTTATCAGCCATTGAAAAAACAAACGTATTGGATCACTTTTCTTCTTCTCTCCCTGACCCACGCATTTCCCAGGTACTTCCTGTGTATATGGTGCTCATATAAGTGCTCTGAGGGATTGGGGTGTGGATTTGGAATTTTGTCCAATTCTGTTTAAGGGCGACAAGCACCCCAAGCTTCATTGAGACATGGAATCTTCTCCTTAATTAAAAAGTTTCAACTTCAGGGGGTTGCGTGGATGGCTCAGCTGGTAGCAAGTGTGACTCTTGATCTCAGAGTCATGATGTTCAAGTCCCACATTGGGAGTGGAGCCTACTTAAAATTTAAAAAAAAAAAAATTTTTTTTTAAGTTTCAAATTTGACAGAATCCCAGAGCTCACAGTTAAGATTTTTTTTTTTTTTTTAAAGAAGTGATGCTAGACTTTCCTTTTTCTTTTTAAGTAGGCTCCACACCCAACATGGGGCTTGAACTCACGGGCCTGAGATTAAGAGTCACATGCTCTATTGGCTAAGCCATCCAGCCATCCCAGAGATACTTGGATTCTTTTTTTTTTTTTTAATTTTTTAATGTTTATTTATTTTTGAGAGAGATAGAGAGAGGGAGAGAGAGCATAAGTGGGGGACAGGCAGAGAGAGAGGGGGACACAGAACCTGAAGTAGACTCCAGGCTCTGAGCTGTCAGCACAGACCCCAATGTGGGCTTGAACCCTCAAACCATGAGATCATGACCTGCGCCGAAGTTGGATGCTCAACTGACCAAGCCATCCAGGCACCCCGAGATACTAGGATTCTTGAGACTAGTCACCTGTTTAGTAACGTGTGGCCAGTCCATTTGTTCAATCAACCAACTTGCCATGATGAAGATAAAGGCAAAGATGATGATGATGATGATGATGATGATGATGATGATGATGATGGATGCTATTCCCATTTTACAAATGACAAAACTGAGGCACAGTGAGGCCAAATGATTTGCTGACATCCACCCACTCTCTGTCTAGAAGTGGCAGAGTAAGGATTCAAACCCAGGCAGTCTGTTTGCTTCTCACCACGATTCCATATGAACCCTCAAAACCTCCTCAAAGCCATGCCTGTGCCGGACTAGAGACAATCCAAATAGAAGAAAAAATCCCCCTCCATCTTCTGGGAGCTTCCGTTCAGGAGCCAGGGTTTGTTTAGGTATCGTGGGCAGGCAGTTAGAGATTACAATAAAACCATTTCAGAGAGTTCAGATATGTCACTCTCAGAACAGAGAGACATTTATCTCTGTCTCTGCAAACCTTTCCCTCTCCATACGGTGTGGCACAATAATTATTACATACAAACACAGCATTTGGCTCGTTAAGTCACAGCCTTGAAAAGCGATCACAGATGAAGTTGATGGGACTTCCTTTCAATGTGCAGCCCACTCACCCCCAGTCCCTCTGCAAATACTAGGTTAACAGATCCAGGCAATGTTTGAGAGAGTCACGGACACGCAGTAATAAAGCTCATGACAGTCCTTCACTGAAGCCAGTTTCTAAATTTCAAAGCCCATACAAAGCAGCTGAGATCAAAAAGTGCACAAACAGCCACTTTCTTTACAGTTATCAAATGGACTAACAGCCTAGGCCTGCACGCTGTCAGCCGAAAAGAATGTGTCCAGGAGTAGAATCCCCACAGCCCCCAAGCGATGACAGACGGGCAGGGGTCCCCCTGGCTCAGCAGGGTGTAGCCAAAAAGGAGAAGCCTGCAGTTGTTGGGCAAGGCATTAGATGTGTATGGGTCTCAGTTTCCTTGTCTGTGAAATGGGGATAGTAATACCCTTTTTTAAAAAAAACTTTTTTTTTAATGTTTATTTACTTTTGAGAGAGACAGAGACAGAGTGTGAGTGGGGGAGGGGCAGAGAGAACGGGAGACAGAATCCGGAACAGGTTCCAGGCTCCGAGCCGTCAGCACACAGCCCGACGCAGGGCTCAAACTCACAAACCGCAAGCTCAAGACCTGAGCGGCAGTCGGACGCTCAACCCACTGAGCCATCCAGGCGCCCCAGAGTAATACCCTTTTTTGCAAAATTGTGAGGCTCAGGTGAGCAAACCCATTAAGGATTCAGGAGGCTGGCTCCCAGCCAGAGGCTCAGCACTGGGGCCTTTCCTTTCTTCTCTCCGGTTCACATGATTGCCCTAGGCCCCTGGAGACCACAGGCCCTTGAGTCTGTGAGTGAAGGCATTCCTACCAAAGTGGGTAAAGGTCTGCGCTTCACACGGCTTCACAGGAACTGACAGGAGTTTCCAGGGCGGCCACACATTAACAAAGTACCACAAACTGGTGGCTTTAAGCAACAGAAATCTGTTCTCTCCCACTTCTGGAGACCAGAAGCCTGAAATCGGGGTGTCAGCAGGGCCGCACTCCCCCTGAGACTCCACTACATTCCGTCCTTGTTTTGGGGGGTGGCCAGCAATCCCGGTTCCTTGGCTTACAGCTGTGACATTCCAGTTTCTGCTTCTGTTGTCAGGATGGTCACAGGGCACGCTCCCTGTGTGTCTGTCTTCACGTATTTTCCCTCTTATAAGGGCACCAGTCATACGACACGAGGGCCCACTCTGCTCCGGTATGACCTCATCTTAACAGCATTGGCAATGACCCTGCTTCCAAATAAAGTCACATTCTGAAGCGCTGGCAGGAAGGACTCCCACAGATCTTGTTGGGGGATACAGTTCAACACCGACCAAGGCTTTACTGAGCCTGGTAATGCAAGATGACAAAGGAGACGTCAGGCCCTGCCCTAGACCTCTTCTGCTGGGTCTCTTCAGGGACAGGAGGTGCTGGCCCTGAGTGACCATGGGAGGGTCAGCCCCCACTCTGGACACAACAGGGTGTGAATCCCAGGGCCACCACATACACCCACCCTGTGTGACCAGGGCAAGCTACTCAGTGATGTGCTTCTTGGTTCCTCCTACATAAAATAGCAGTCCCTCACCACCTGGGTAAAACACCAGCATGCACAGGTGCACAAAGCATGGGGCGCATTTTTCTTCTCAAGTCACAGAAGCACAGAACCTGGATCCCATGACAGTGAAAAGCTCCACCTTCTACCCGGTTGACCAAACAGGAGACTAAGGGGTCATCCCAGATTCCCATCTGCTCTACTCTCCACACGCAAGCGTGACGTCATCCTGTCCTTACCATCCCTTCACCATGCTTCCATGCCATTCCAGCCACGCCCCACTGGCTGGCAGGGACCCCAGCATCCTTCTCCTGCACAGCAGCAGCATCTCCTGGCCCCTGTTCCATGTGGCCATCGGGTCAGAGGAACCACGGGAAACACAGACCTCAACATACCACACTTCATGTGAAACTTGTCTTGGTGAATACACGTTCCCATTGGAGGAAGTCCCAACTCCATTTAGAGCCATCCCAATCAGGCCACCTGGGTGGCTTGATGGGTTAAGCCTCCGACTCTTGATTTCAGCTCAGGTCATGATCTCATGGTTGGTGAGATGGAGCCCCATGTCAGGCTCTGTACTGACTACGTAGAGCCTGCTTGGGATTCTCTCTCTCCTCTCTCACTCTGCCCCTCCCCCCCACACACACCCCACACATGCAATAAATAAATAAACATTAAATAAATAAAGTCATGCCAATCAATATATCATTGGTTTAACTTGACAAAATAATTCCCATGTATATTTAGACAATAAACATACAAGAACAGCGATGGCATTCTTGAAAAGGAAATGTAACCAGAAAGTGACTTGAATTGTTAAGGAGTATTACATAAGCACATGAATTTAAACAAATTGGCATTGGTACAGATTTGGAAAAACAAAGATGCTTGTGAACTAAACTATATAATACAGGAGAAAACAGATCATGTTGGCTTAACTAGTTATTTGGAAGACCTTCAAGTCAGATTTTCTCTTTGCTCCATATATCCCAACAAATTACAGATTTAAAGAAGTTAAACACATAAATGAAGCCCTCGCTGCTTTCCCTAAGCTTTTATAATTCTGTAGCAAACACGTATTCCTTTTGTACTAAGAGGGAATGAATAATAAAGGTGGAAAAAATAAATGAAGCCTTATACAAACTAGAAGGAAGGACAGAGAGGTAAACATTCAACCGATATCAGCTGTGACTTTCTAAACATGAAAACAATGAAACAAACAGATCAACAAATATGCTGCATTTAAAATTTTCAAATTATATACATTAAAAAAACAAATATCAAATATCAAAAGGCAAATGAAAAAATGAGGAAAACATTTGCAACAAACATAAAGGATCACCATCCTTAAGATATTAAAAAGATCTTGCAGATCAGTAAGAAAAACACTAGAACTCTCTGATTCCTCATCCCAAAGACAATTCTAAATAGACCTAAAACTGTCTAAGGGCACCTGGGTGGCTCAGTCAGTTAAGCGTCTGATTTGGGCTCAGGTCATGATCTCACGGTGGTTCGTGCGTTTGAGCCCTGCATCAGGCTCCGTGTTGACAGCTGGGAGCCTGGAGCCTGCTTCCGATTCTGTGTCTCCCTCTCTCTCTGCCCCTCCCCACTCATGCTCTGTCTCTCTCTCAAGAATAAATAAACATTTGGGGTGCCTGGGTGGCCCAGTCAGTTGAGCGGCTGACTTCAGCTCAGGTCATGATCTCGCTGGGTTTGTGAGTTCAAGCCCCACGTCAGGCTCTGTGCTAACAGCTCAGAGCCTGGAGCCTCCTTCGGATTCTGTGTCTCCTCTCTCTGCCCCTCCCATGCTCATGCTCTGTCTCTCTCTGTCTCTCAATAATAAACAAATGTTAAAAAAACTTAAAAAGAATAAATATTTAAAAGTTTTTAACAAAAAAAGAAACTAAAACCATCTAATAAACAGATGGCTGATAATAATAACAAAAACACACACACACAGATAAAACCATGAGGCACCCTATCTTGGGCCTTCCGGGACACAAGGATGCAGGTCTTTCCACGCACAGCTGGTTCTGAGAAAGGCACCGGGTACTATGCATGTGGGGCTTACACATGTCCGCTACCTTTGACTGTCTCGTTTCACTCCCCAAAGTCTGGTCTAAAGAAACAATCAGAAATAAAAGCAAAGGCAAGGGTGTTTATCCCAGCATTATCTATTATAGCAAACATTTGAATGTAACCTTAACGTCCAAAATTGGAAAAAATTCTGCCTCAAATATGGACTATCACGGCCCCCTCTCCCAACAAAAAAGGTGCTCCTTCAAGACTAAAAGAAATGCCAAAAAAAAAAAAAAAGAAAAGTTAAATTGTGTATAGTAATCCTATAGATGAAGGTAGTGTGACATTCTAAGATTGTCGTATGTGTATTCTAGGATAAAGCAAGTGAATTCAGTGTGTGGTTGAGAGCAGGATTTTCAGGATGAGAAAAGATCACATTAAATGCGAACGCTGCAGGCCTGAATGCAAATTGAAAAGAGCAGTATTAGCTGAGGATGCATTTTACCTTAACAACAAGTACACATTTTCTAGTTCTTTCTAGTTCTTTCCACCAAAAAGGCCGAAAGCAAAAATGACTAGCTTACCCATAACGCCCAGATTATGGTCTCTATAAATTTCCTACTTCAATATAGAAGATGAATCCGGACCATCTAGTCATTGTCAAAGCAAAGAAACTACAGAAACAATTAGGGTCAAAAAGGACTCACGGCTCAACTTGAAGAGGTTCCCACTGGCCGAAGTTAAGACCCCTTTAAATGTCAAAAAAAATAAGTGCAATGGATTAAAAAACACCAAAGGTGCTTTAAAAAAATGTTTTTTAATGTTTATTCATTTTTGAGAGAGAGAGAGACAGAGCACGAGCGGGGGAGGGGCAGAGGGAGAGGGAGACACAGAATCAGAAGCAGGCTCTAGGCTCAGAGCTGTCAGCACAGAGCCCGATGTGGGGCTCGAACCCACAAACTGTAAGATCATGACCTGAGCCGAAGTCAGACGCTTAACCGACTGAGCCACCCAGATGCCCCCAAAGGTGTTTGAATGTATGGCATAAGGGTACTTTAAAAAAGAGAACTGAGCAGTCATCTTTCATGATGCTTCAGAGCAAACTCATTATTTTGAAAATTAGCAAATAATTGGAGGGAAAAACCCCCATGTATTCTGCTGTTCTTAAGTGTACTCTACCACATGTTAACCGAACAGTTGGTCTTTACAGAAGTATTCCAGCTAATAAATAAAGAAGAAGGCAGAATTAGACTATCACCATTTTACTACCCCGTAAATGAACAGATCTGCGCAATGACTATCAATGTCCCTTGACATCATGAAAGAGACACAGTCCACCATGTGCTTTCTGGTGACAGCACACACCACAGCTTGGTAAGTATTTTCCCCACCCCCACCCCCAAAACCAAACCTGAATCTCATCAAGCCTCTAGATCTACCCACCAATTTACAGGAAGTATAGAGGAAAAGGAACATAATAAATGACACCGCAGGAATGTAATCCTCAAAATCCAGACTGTGGGAAACTGCAGGACAAATGACCAGTTTCTTCAATAAATACATTGCAAGGGAAACTGAAAGACAAGGACACAGAAGCTCTATACCAAAAGAGACTTAACAGACATCAACCAATCACAACATATGAACTTACTTGATTTTGAAAATGTTTAACGTTTATTTATTTTTGAGAGACAGAGTGCGAGCGGGGGAGGGGCAGTGAGGGAGAGGTAGACACAGAATCCAGAGCAGGCTCCAGGCTCTGAACTGTCAGCACAGAGCCTGACGTGGGGATGGAACTCATGAACCTTGAGATCATGACGTGAGCCAAAGTCGGACGCTTAACCAACTGAGCAACCCAGGCGCCCCTATGAACTTTATTTGGATCTTGATTCAAAGTATTTAAAAAAAAAAAATCACAAAAAAATTGGGGAAACTTGAACACCAATGGGATATTTAATTGATACTAAGTATTTGCTAACTTTAAAATCTTTTAGGTACAATAAATGGTATTTTGGCTATGTTTTTTAAAAATGCATTTCACTTTCACAGGGGCACCTGGGTGGCTCAGTCGGCTGGGCGTCCGACTTCAGCTCAGGTCACGATCTCGCAGCCAGTGAGTTCGAGCCCCGCGTCAGGCTCTGTGCTGACAGCTCAGAGCCTGGAGCCTGTTTCGGATTCTGTGTCTCCCTCTCTCTCTGACCCACCCCATTCATGCTCTGTCTCTCTCTGTCTCAAAAATAAATAAACGGTAAAAAAAAAAAAAAATGCATTTCACTTTCACATATATACACTGAACTATTGTCTGAAAAAACATATGATGGTCATAATTGCTTCCAAATAATCCAGGTGGTTAATAGGTAGGAGCTGAGATGCAACAAGATGGGTTATGATTTGATAATTATTGAAAACCAGGTGATTGGTATCCTGGGTACCAATCTATTCTCTCTAGTGTATAAAATGTTTGGAATTTTCCATAATAAAAGCCTTTTAAAACATTTAAAATGAAAATTTTTTTCAAAACAATTTAGCGACGTGGGGAAATGCTCAAGATATGGCTATGCGAAAAACTACAAAACTAATACATACTGTTATCTCAGTCTTATTATGTATACATCAAGAATTTTGCGGGCGCCTGGGAGGCTCAGTTTGGTTAAATGTCTGACTCTTGATTTTGGCTCTGGTCTAGATCTCACTGTTGTGAGATAGAGCCCTATGTCAGGTTCTGTGCCCAGCATGAAGCCTGCTTGGACTCTCTCTCTCTCTCTCTCTCTCTCTCTCTCTCTGCCCCTCCTCTGCTCACATGCTCTCTCTCTCAAAGTAAATAAACTTAAAAGACAGAAAGAACTTTAAGGAAAAAAGAAGAAAACTCAACATACCTGTCCATTACAATTGTTATCTCTTTACGGTGGTGTGATGGGTGGTTTTTCTTTGTATTTTGTTTTCTACAGTTAGTAAACCGTACTCTAGAAGAACAGAAATATATTTTTAAACGCATTTAACTTGGAATTTGTCAAGGAAAACCAAGTTGTTCTGCTCACCGTGTGTTTACTTCTGCTTCAGCCCAACCACTGCCAACAGTCTCTGGAACTGCCGGGAACCAAGAGACCCTCACTGTGCAGAGAATCCCCAGACTTGATAAAATAAACAACGTTCGGTGGACCTAATACGGAAGCGCTTTTATTGGGCCAAGGCTTTACAGAGCCCACAAGTCTTTACCTTGAGGGAGAAAGAACCAAGCAGAATGTATTTCTTTGCAAAGATGAGCACAGCAGTGCCCCTCCCAGGAGGGGACAGCTGGTCCCAGCCCAGGGCCCATGGGCACAGAGCAGTACCAGGCAGGGGGCCCATGACCATTAGCCATGACGGGCATGGGATCTGTGCCAACAACATAAACAAAACTTGTAAGGAAAGCTCAGTCACTAAAAAAAAAAATCCTAATAACTTATGAATCCCAACTAGGAAACATAATTTGGGCTACCAGAAGAGGCTCTGTGAGAAGGTGCAGTGGTTAAAGGAGTTCATTTCATTGGGTGGGACCACTCTCCCCCCCTTTAATAAAGATTCACCTTCAGGATTCAACTTGTTGTGAAAGCCTAGCTTCCAGATAGTTCCACCATCTAATCTGACCAATCTACCCCCTACCTAGCTGCCTTGTGTTCTAATGAAAACTGACATACCCATAGAACCTTTTTCCTTCCTTTTCTTGCCTTATCCCTGCTCCTGTAGGAAGAAGAAAGGGAACTTTTTCTTTTTTTGTCCTTCGCATTTTACAAAAGGACTCACAACTTTGCCAACCCTACATCATTAGGACTCATGGGGAGGGTATTAATTCCTAGGCTTTGCTGATGCCTAGCTTATAGACCCCTGGGGAGGGAACTCAGACACCCAAGATACCCCAATTCCTTTCCCCCATTTTATGATATTCGAGTTTGTGGAGGGAGCTGTGGATGGGACGTCTCAGTGCATACAAGCTTTTAAAAAAAAAAAAGTTGGGGCACTTGGGTGGTTCAGTCTGTAAAACGTCCAACTTCGGCTCAGGTCGTGATCTCACTGCTCGTGAGTTCGAGCCCCGCATCGGTCTCTGTGCTGACAGCTCAGAACCTGGAGCCTGCTTCAGACTCTGTGTTACCCGCTCTCTGCCCCTCCCCTGCTCAGGCACGCTCTCTCTCTCTCAAATATAAAATAAAACATAATTTAGAAAAAAACGTCGAGGATAAGGAAATAAAGAGGAGAGATTCCTATGGAAGAGTCTGAATGGCATCTCCCTGAAGAGACCTGTTCCCTCAGGGAGGCTGGTGGGCAGAAATGAGCCCCTCTACTTGTTCTGGCAGCAGGACATTAGTGCAGAGATGGGAACTGGCCACAGCCCAGGAGCTGGATTCCTGGTGCTGCCTCGCCCCTTGCAGACGGGTCCGTTCCCCTGACCTTACAGCCAAAGGACTCTCCAGAGAGCTGCAGGGTGTGTACCCAGGCTGCTCACCTCCACTGAGTCAGGCCAGACCATCTCTGGTCACCTTTCCTGACTGTAATGGCTACTTCCGCCACAGGGGGCAGCAGCGGCAAAGGCACCCTGTCGTCCCCACCCTGAAAAGAGGGGCTGGATGTTGGGGTTGGGGGGATCAGGTGGCTGACCACTCCCCAGTGCCTCTGCTTTCCCAAAGTGGGGCTCCAGCAGGCGCGGGGCCCCAGCAGCACAAGTCCCACCAGGGAAGGGCCCCTCGGTGGCGTGGCGAACAGGTACTGCTCCCTGAAAATACAGGACCAATTTTCAATAGTTCAGGCAACTGTGAATGCACTTTGGGCATTTATTTTACTTTATTTTTTTAATGTTTATTTATTTTTGAGGGAGACAGAGACAGAGCTTTACCAGGGGAGGGGCAGAGAGAGAGAGAGGGAGACACAGAATCCAAAGCAGGCTCCAGGCTCTGAGCTGTCAGCACAGAGCCCTAGGCGGGGCTCAAACTCACGGACCGTGAGATCATGACCTGGGCCGAAGTCGAACGCCCAACCAACTGAGCCACCCAGGTACCCCTGTACTTTGGGCATTTAAAAAACATCTCTACTTTGGAGAGATTGGGGTAGCCAATATGCCACAGTTGTATACAAAGGCACCTCATCTGGAAGTTCCTCCAAGCTGTGTGACCTCGGCAAGTTGCTTCACCTCTCTGGACCTCAGTTTCCTTGTAACATAAGGAAGAGAACAGTATTTACCTCAGGGAGAATGTGAGGATTGAGGCTATGGGCATAAGGTGGTCTTGGCAAGCACATGGCGTGTCCTCCATAAATACTGCAGACATTTATTGTGCTTTTTTCCCTATTCGAAATCACAGGAATTCGACAGAAATTCAAGAGTGACTGCAGGAAAACGTCAGGGGAAAATGCCCAAAAGTTCCCACTCAAGCAACCACATCCCATCCTGCAGAATTGGTTCTGAGTGGGTGAGTTTGTTCAGCGCTGGGCTCCTGGCACATAGTAGGTGCTTATTCAATATCTGGGGAGCACTTGAGATGAGAGCAGCCATGTATTCAACACTTGCCTTGTGCCAAGCATGGTAAACATTTCCACATAATTTATCCCTTGTTTTATTACCACCATTTCACAGATGGCATTGAGTCTCCAAGAGGTTAAGTCCGAGGTTTCTCCCTGCAGCCATGGGGCCCAATCCCCAACACAGCTTTTAAACAAAAGCAGCTGAGGCATTTACCCCGGTCAGTAATGAAAATTCAACATTCTTCTGTCATTGGTATAACTTATAAGGAGTTTTTTATATTGATTCCTTTTATCTTTGCATTTGAGGCTAAGATAAACCTGTATGCATTTAACTTATTTCGGTCATTTGAAGAAATAAAGAACAAAAGAGTCTGTATTAAATCAGGCACAATAAGAGGAAACATTTTAACAAAATATTAGGCTAAGAGCTTCAAGTTTCTAAAAATCCCCCCCATCAAGCTCTGAAATCCCTAAATTACTACTGTTGTGCTTTTCAATATTCCCCATCCATAACAGCTAATGAAAATACAAAGCCAGGCCAAATAGTCGTGGAAAACTTAACTTCACTTCTGACTCTGCTCTGCAGAAACGACAAAATCAAAGCCCTCCAGGATTTAACAAATTTAACTACAAATTACAAGTTAGATCCTTTCAACAATTAAGTGTTCAAGGAGGAGAGAACAGTTCCCAAATCAAATTGCCCAGATTTTTCATTAACAGATGTCCCCACGCTTCCCTCTTCAGAACTAGAGCCAAAATGGAAACTGGTGTGAAAATTAGCGAACATTTACCAACAGCAGACAACATCAGAAAAAGGAGAGGACAGCATTTGCTATTTATTTGGCATAATTAGCAAAGCAGAAGCAGCTGAAGGCTGGTACCCCATACCTTGCCCACACGCTCGTGGAGGGGGAAAATGTTCAAAGGGCCAAGTAAGTGGCTGGTTAGGTGCAATTTCATGCCTCACTACACAGCTAAATAAAGGGAAATATTTTCTTAAGTGTAATTGAACTTTAGACGCCCTGATGGGCTGTTTTGCTCTGGGGATTTCACTTATTTTGAGAGCCACTGCACACCTTCCCAGCCACGGCGAGGGCTTTCACATCAGGCTAGGTGACACATGAGTCCAAGAAAGATTTCCTTCTGCTCCCAACTGGAGAATAAACAAACATTGTGAATTTTAAGTGTTGGCGAAAACTCTGCTTTTAATTAAGATGCGTGGAGACGAGTTTATTTTCTCAGAAAGCCCAAGATGTCCGTGGGGTTGGCTTTCTTTTCCCAGGCTGGGGCTGTGGGGCTGAATAAAAGCATTATTGTGTCTGGAGAGGGCCAGCAGAAGCAAGAGGGGTGGGGGAAAGGCCAGGAAAGCGGGCTAGAATAATGTAACAAACTCCGACCACGCTTGCTGCGTGCCTGCACTGTCCTGAGTGCTTTGCAAACATTCCCAGAGACTTGGGCCCTGTGACATGGCATTGTTAGTATCTCTGTTCCACAGATGAGGAGACAGGTGGGAGAAGTTAATTAACTCCCTGAAGGTCCCACAGCTAAGGATGGCGGCGGGGGGGGGGGGGGGGGGGGGGGGCGCCAAGAGAGACTTGCCCCAGAGGGTTTCCAAGTGTGCACAGCCACCCCCCACCCCCACCCCGGGCCTCTTCCCCTTCCATCCTGTAAACACAGAGTGCTGGGATGGGAACAGACGCTTCGTTTATAAACAAGGAAGAGCTCAAACATCTGGTCTTGCCTTTGCAGCTGAGGACACTGTGCAGGTATGGGCCCTCTGCCCTGCTTGGGCCACGTGGCGTAAATACCAGGAGGTCTCCCCGTTTTGGGAAACCAGCCTGGTTATGGAGCATTCATGGGAAGGAGCCCATTCCTTGCTGTACAGGGTCTCCAATGATCACAGGGCAAGGGTGCAGGCTTAGGGGCAGAAATCTAATGCCCCCCAGTTTGCAGGTGTCACATTTACCCCACCATCTCCATTTGGTAACATACCCGTCACATAAAACTGACCATCTTAACCATTTTAAGTATAAAGTTCAGGGGTGCCTGGGTAGCTCAGTCGGTTAAGCGTCCGAATTCGGCTCAGGTCATGATCTCACTGTTGTGAGTTTGAGCCCCACCATTGGCCTCTGTGCTGATAGATCGGAGTCTGCTTCAGATTCTGTGTCTCCCTCTCTGTCGGCCCCTCCCCTGCTCATGCTCTGTCTCTCAAAAATAAATAAACGTTATAAAAAATTTTAAATAAACTAAAAACAAACATTAAACGTGTAGAGTTCAGGGGTGTGAAGTACATTCACACTTAGTGCAACCATCACCAGCATCCATTTCTGGCACTTTTTCATCTTCCCAAATTGAAACTCTTTATCCGTTAAATACTAACTCCCCATCTCCCCCTTCCCCAGCCCCTGGAAACCCCCTTCTCCTTTCTGTCTCTATGAATCTGACAACTCCAGGGAGCTGGAATCCGCTCTTCATACAAGTGGAACCATACGGTATTTGTCCTTTTGTGACTGGCTTATTTCACTTAGCGTGATGTCCTCAAGGTTCATCCATGTTGTAACATGCGTTAGAATGCCCTTCTTTTTAAGGCTGA
Source organism: Panthera uncia (assembly GCF_023721935.1). Classification (NCBI taxonomy): domain Eukaryota; kingdom Metazoa; phylum Chordata; class Mammalia; order Carnivora; family Felidae; genus Panthera; species Panthera uncia. The sequence continues at coordinate 8,413,555 of NW_026057577.1, read as the reverse complement.
GTAATATTCCACTGTAAAATTGTATTTGTAAACTTCCATATTCCAATGTAAACAACACATTTTGTTTCTCTGTGCTTCTGCTGATGGACATTTGTCTGCTTCCATATTCAGTACCCCTTTTATTTTTATTAAGTTTATTTATTTATTTTGAGAGAGGGGAGAGAGGGAGAGAGGGAGAGAGGGAGAGAGAGAGAGAGAGAGAGAACATGAGCAAGGGGAGGGACAGAGAAGAAGAGAGAGAATCCCAAGCACAGAGCCCAATGCAGAGCTCAATCTCATGAACTGTGAGATCATAACCTGACCATGAGTGTCAGATGATTAACCGACTGAGCCACCGGGTGCCCCTGGCACCCCTTTTAGACACAGTATCTCCTCCCTGATGTAACACACGTAATTATAGCACATTGCTATTTATAAGGCACTGTCATCCCCGGGGTACACGTGAAGGCTGTGGCTGTCACTCGGCCCTGACTGTGGAAATGCAGGAATGTCAGCCCTGCTGCTAGAACTTCCCACTTGTAAAAGAGCTTGGGAAGCAGGACTTAAGGGACATCTATATTTTTAACAATTCATTCAAAAGCTTTATTTATTTTTAATTTTTTTAAAAAGTTCATTTATTTTGAGACAGAGAGAGAAAAAGGGAGATAGCAGGTGAGGGACAGAGAGAGAAAGGAAGAGAGAGAATCCCAAGCAGGCTCCACACTGACAGGGCATAGCCTGACGCAGGGCTCGAACTCTTGACTCTCAAGCCGAGACCAAGAGTCGGATGCTTAACTGACTGAGCCACCCAGGCGCCCCTCAAATACTTTAAAATGCTCTTTTAAACAAAACAAAACTGGCTCGGAAGCTAGGTCTGCAGATCCCCAGTGTCCCCTCGGCCTGATAACAGCTCCATGCAGCAGGGTTTTGAAGACCAGGAAACACAGCGCAGAGAGTTTAAGTGAGTTGCCCAAGGTCACACAGCAGCAGCTGCACTTGAACAGAAGTATTCAGCTTAAGCTCAGTCTCCTTCCAAAACATCACTATATGGCAAATGACAAGGTGGCCCATGTATTTAATAGGTTATTGTAAACAATACTGAAGCAGAGGCTTTAAGGAGAGCCCTGAAAAGAGTTAATTCGATTTAAAAAGCATATCCAAAGCCCAGCCAGGTGGAGAGTGGTCTTCTGAGGTGCTCCTGACCTCCCAGTGGCAAAAGAACAGTACTTCCACCTCCATGACCCGCGTGGTGTATACATCGAACGCTCTGGGAAGCACGGGTGGGCCTTCCAGTTGTTAATGAGACCCTGACAGGTGACAGGCTTCCGAGGACTGGGGTTCAGAGATCCTGCTGTTAGTTCTGGGAATTAGAAGATTTGGTCCTGGGAGCACCAGGCTCTCATTAACCCTTAGGGTCCAAAGGCCAGAAATTCTCTAGCTTGAGCTAGACTCCTTAAAACCTTACACGCTGGGCTCCTCCTGGAGCAAGAAGGGGTTAAAGCGTGCATCTGTTTTCTCTCTTGGGAGGTCAGGAACCCAGGCACCAGTTTAAAAGCATTCTTCACACAGCCACAGATAACCCTGCTGACATTGCCCTGGAGCAGGCCTGCTGGCTGAGCCCCGCCTCCGGCAGGGAGGGCCCCCACCCAGCCCGCCTGAAGGCAGAAGAGGCCTTGTCTGGCCTGGGTGTGCCTTCTGGCTGCCCCCAGCCCCCAGCATACTCTCTCTAGCATGATCTGAGCCCCTTGGTGCTGGGACCACAGCAGTGAACAGAACTGCAAACAGCCTGCCCTCATGGGGGCCACATTCCAGAGGGATGCGGGGTGTAATGTGATAAGTTAGGTAACTGGGGCACCTGGCTGGCTCAGCTGGTCGAGCATCAGTTTCAGCTCAGGTCATGGTCTCACAGTTTTCTGGGTTCGAGCCCCGAATCTGATCTGGCTCTGTGCTGACAGTGTGGAGCCTGCTTGGGATTCTCTCTCCCTCTCTCTCTCTGCCCCTCCCTTGCTTGCATTCTTTTTCTCTCTCTCTCAAACAAACTCTAGATAGATAGATAGGTAGATAGATAGATAGATAGAAAGATAATCATGTTAAAAGGTGATGAGTACTATGAGAGATTTGGTATGCCAAAAGTGGGGAGATTTGTGATTTTAATGATTATTTTTGAGAGTGAGAGAGACAGAGCTCAAGTGGGAGAGGGGCAGAGAGAGAGGGAGACACAGAATCTGAAGCAGGCTCCAGGCTCTGGGCTGTCAGCACAGAGCCCAATGCAGGGGTCAAACTCATGAGCTGTGAGATCATGACCTGAGCCGAAGTCGGACGCTCAACTGAATGAGCCGCCCAGGTGCCCTTAAATATATATTTTAAATGACTTTATTGAAGTATAACTGATATACAAAAAAAGCTGTGTATGTTTAATATACAACTTGATTTGGGAGATGATTTGGAGGTAAAACCATCACCAAAGTCTATGCCATGAACATATATCTATCACCTCCAAAAGATTCTTCTGGACTTCTTTATTTATTATTATTAGTGTGTGTGTGTGTGTGTGTGTGTGTGTGTGTGTGTGTGTAATAAGAACATAAGATCTACTCTTTTGGCAAACACTGAAGTATATGCTAACGCATTGTCAGCTACAGACACCAGGCTGGACAGCAGACCCCCAGAACTCACTTGCCCTATGTAACCAAGACTTTGTACCTTTGACCATCACCTCCTGATGCCCCCTCGTTCCAGCCCCAGGCAATCACCATCCGCTCTCTGCTCCTCTGAGTCTATTTTATTAGAGTCCTCATGTAAATTCGATCACGTAGTATTTGTCTCTCTGGGTCATACTAAATACCAACGACTGAGTGACACAGGGACACTGGCAACTGCTCACTTCTAGTCCAGCCTCGACCCCAGATGTTCATACACAGTGCATGCTTCAGGAAGCCTTTGAGAAAGTCTCTTAAGTGTCCACACCAGCCCACTCTGCCAGACTCTCTGCTGCTGCTCCTCAGAGGCCTGTCACACCAGACCTCAAGCTCCCTAGCCATCATCCCTGTCCCGGAGGCCCACCTGCTTCCCGTCTAAATGCATCTCCACTCCTTACTTGCTTTGCTCATTCCACATCTTTAAAATGGGAACATCGGGGACCCTGAGTGGCTCAGTCGGTTGAGCGTCCGACCCTTGCTTTCAGCTCTGGTGATGATCCCAGGGTCGTGGGTTCGAGCCCCACGTTGGGCTCTGCACTGAGCATGGAGCCTACTTGGGATTCTCTCTCTCCTTTCCCTCTGCCCCTCTCCCCCACTCTCTCTTTCTCTCTCTAAAATGATAAAATTAAATTAAATTAAAATTTACTTAAATTTAATTAAAAAAATAAAACAATACAAAACAAAACAAAACAAAACAAAACAAAACAAAACAAAACAAAATAGGAACATCAACAAGACCCACACTGTGGGAGGATGAGATGAGCAGGTATACCTTGGGCACGGGCAACACTGCTTGCTAGCCATCAGCACTGTCATAATAGGTTTTTTTTCTTCCTTCCTTCCTTCCTTCCTTCCTTCCTTCCTTCCTTCCTTCCTCCTTCCCTCCCCCTTTCTTTCTTTTTCTTTCTTCTTTCTTTCTTTTCTTTCTTTCTTTCTTTTTCTTTCTTTCTTTTCTTTCTTTCTCTTTCTTTCTTTTTCTTTCCTTCCTTCCTTCCTCCT
>NW_026057577.1:8365757-8409778 GCF_023721935.1 Panthera uncia | reverse complement strand
TCTTTCTTTCTTTTTCTTTCCTTCCTTCCTTCCTCCTTCCCTCCCCCCTTCTTTCTTTTTCTTTCTTTCTTTCTTTCTCTTTCTTTCTTTCTTTTCTTTCCTTCCTTCCTTCCTCCTTCCCTCCCCCTTTCTTTCTTTCTTTCTTTCTTTCTTTCTTTCTTTCTTTCTTTCTTTCTAATAAAAAGCTGAGGTAAGGGCACCTGGGTGGCTCAGTCTGTTAAATGGCCACCTCTTGGTTTTCACTCAGGTCATGATCTCATGGTTTGTGAGTTGGAGCCCTGTATCAGACTCCGTGCTGACAGTGTGGAACCTGCTTGGGAGTCTCTCACTCTCTTCCTCTCGCTCCACCCTTCCTCCACTCATGCTCACTCTCTCTCTCAAAATAAATAAAAAACTTAAAAAAAAAAAAAAGCTGTTGTTTTTTTTTCTATAGCTATCACAAAGGAAAGTGCTAACCTTTCTTCGTGTGATCATTCTGAGGCTCCCCAGGCTGAAGGGTCCCAGTGCTTTAGGACACAGCAGCCACAGTGGCAGAAACCTGAGACAGGCCCAGCTTAGCACTGTGCAGGCTGCAGTGTGCATGACAAGCCAGCACCGTCATCCCCAGCCCAGGTGTCGGGGACCCCCTCCTTCTGGTCTTGCCAGTCCATAGGCCAAGAAGGTTGTTTTCTGGGTCCTTAGAGCTGGGGAAGGGGGTGGAGGGAGTGGCCCTGTACCTGCTGCCTCTTGGCCACACAGGATGACATCAGAGCCACGGACACAGTCCATGGGAGGTGAGTGTGCTTCTGCATAAGATCCATACATAACACCTCTGCCCAGCGGGAGGGGCTATCAAAGCAGCACCAAGCCCTCCAGGCCAGGTGGGGGACACCCATGTCTGAGGGTCAGCTGGTGACACAGCAGCCAAAGTGGGGCAGCCGAATGGGTACAGAAAGTGGGACATGGCAGTGTGTCCCTATTCCAGCTGCATGACTGGGGCAAGCTTGAGCCTCAGTTTCCCTGGCTATAAAATGGGGATAAGAGTCCCTCCACTGAGGGCTTATTTTGAAGAATAAATAAAAGAATAGGTGTGATAAAAGGTATGAGGGGCACCTGGGTGGCTCAGTGAGTTAAGCAGCCAACTTCGGCTCAGGTCATGATCTCAAGGTTCGTGGGTTCGAGCCCCGTGTGAGCCTCTGTGTTGACAGCTCAGAGCCTGGAGCCTGCTTTAGAATCTGTGTCTCCCTCTCTCTGCCCCTCCCCTACTCATGTTCTGTGTGTGTGTCTCTCAAAAATAAACAAACGGAGAAGGAAGAGGAGGAGGAAGAGGAGGAGAAAAGGTAGGAGATGTGAAATGCCATAGACCTGTAGTAATACACTAGTTATTGTTACAAGATTAAGTTGGGGTGCCTGGGTGGCTCAGTTAAGCAGCATCAGACATCGGCTCAGGTCATGATCTCATGGCTTGAGAGTTCGAGCCCCGTGTCGGGCTCTGTGCTGACAGCTCAGAGCCTGGAGACTGCTTCCGATTCTGTGTCTCCCTCTCACTTTGCCCCTCCCCTGATCATGATTTTTCTCTCTCTCAAAAATAAATACAGTAAAAAAAAAATTTTTTTTTTTTAAACACAAGATTAAGTTGGAGGATCTCATAACATGATGAGTGGAGCCACGTGGACTAAATTAATTCTTAGGCGTCTCCTGGTCCTGCCTGGACCAAGGGGGCCTTTGGGAAAGAGAGAGAGTGCTGACCTCACCCTGTCCCTGTGCCCAAGGGGGAAATCCTTCCTCCCCTCTCAGCCAGCAGCCTAGAGGTGACAAACACTCCTGATGACAAACAGCTCCCGGCTGGCTGCGAGATGGGGACTGGGGGCAGCTCCCTGTCTCAAGTAAGTGTATTCTTTACACCTACAAAGAGGCAATTTCCACACACTGTGACACGTGCTGCGAACATCGGCCGCTACCTGCTCTTCTGTCGTTCAGACGGTGGGGGTGGGACGTCCTGGAAAACCGCAGGGAAGAGCTCACGTCTGGGCCAGTGTCTGGCAGATGCAGACGAGTTCTGTTTAAACCAATTCATGGTTTTTTTTTTTTTATTTTTTTTAAGTTATTCCACAAGTAAACGTTATACACTCCGGTAAATAGAAAACCAGTTACACTTGCCAAAAATAGAAAGAAGCCCTAAAAATAAATACAAGGAAAGGAAGTTATTCAATTATAACCAGACACCGCAGCCCACTGGAGTCACAGAGTCTGAGGCCTACACTCACCGTTTGCGAAAAAGGGGAACAAGCAGGAGTGAGAAGCGTGAGGGACACACCAGCACCAATGTGAGGTTTTCTCCTCGAGGTCATGGAGAAAGAACTGGAACGGGGCAACGTGCTGCAAGGTAGGCTGATGTTATTTAATGCCCTGCGTGTGCATCGCGGAAGAACCTCTCCTGGGGGTGCACACTGCCTGCTTTGGGAGAAGGCGCTGGAGCTGGAGAAGGTGCTGGAAGTCTGTCTGGTTTGGTTCTGTGTTTGGGGAGGAAGGAGACGGGACTCAGCGTGTGAGGGGAACCGGTGCAGATGACAGTGAATGCAAGCATATCAATGACCCCTGGGGCACCTGCGTGGCTCAGTCGGTTAAGCGTCCAAGTCTTGGTTTCGGCTCAGGTCATGATCTCACAGTTTCATGAGTTCAAGCCCAAAGTCGGGCTCTGTGTTGACAGTGCAGAGCCTGCTTGGGATTCTCTCTGTCTCTGTCTCTCTCTCTCTCTCTCTCTCTCTCTGTCTCTCTCTCTCTCTGCCCCTCCCCCACTCATGCTGTCTCCATCATAAAATAAACTTAAAAAAAAAAAAGGAATATCAATGACTCCACTGGCCCCTGAGGGCTTTCTGGGTAGTACTGTTCTGGGGACGGGATAGCATCCTTTCACTTAATCCTTACCCCACTTCAGAGGGACAGACAGGTGGGAGAGAGACCTACCCTCTCACGGTGGATCATTCTACTATGACAGACCCTGCAGTACTTGGCCTTGAGCTTCAAAAACACTCTCTTCCCTCCTCTGTGACAGTGGCTGAAATCATGCCCACATCTCACTCACGGGCCATGTATCACCCCATCCCTCTGAGCCGGGTGACAGTGCAAACACACCGGGCGTGCCGGGGAGCCCGAGGGGAGGGGAGGGGCTGGCAGTGGGGAGAGCCCAACGTGGGCCAGGAGTGGAGCTGGCCACCTCCCTTGGTTCTCCAGGTGGCCCTGCAGCCCAGACAAGACCCTGTTACCTCTACAGCTCAGAGAGGAGGGCTGGGCCAAGGCTCTGGAGCCTGTGTTTCCCCTCTGTGGTGTTCAGGACCCAATGTTTAATTTATACATCCCCAACTTTAAAAATGCTTTTGATAATTTTTTTAATGTTTATTTATTTATTTTGAGAGAAGAGAGAAAGAGAATCCCAAGCAGGCTCCATGCTGCCAGGGCAGAGCCTGATGTAGGGCTCAAACTCCTGAACCATGAGATCATGACCCAAGCTGAAATCAAGAGTATGCTGCTTAACCTACTGAGCCACCCTGCCCCCCCCCCCCCCCCCGCTTAAAACATGCTTTTATTGTGGCAAAATATATACAACATAAAATTTACCACTTTGGGGGTGCCTGGGTGGCTCAGTCAGTTAAACAGTATCTGACTTCAGCTCAGGTCATGATCTCACAGTTTGTGAGTTTGAGCCCTGTGTGGGGCTCTGTGCTGACAGCTCAGAGCCTGGAGCCTGCTTCAGATTCTCTCTCTCTCTCTCTCTCTCTCTCTCTCTCTCTGCCCCTCCCCCACTAGCTCTTTCTTTCTCTCTCAAAATAAATAAAAATAAACTTTAAAAAAATTCTCAACTTTAAACATGAGCAGAAAGGCCCTTGTTTCTTCTGGGACACTGCCCATGAGTAGGCTCCCTCTGTCCACCTCCTGTCTAACCCTCCCTGCTCCCAGCCTCGTCTGCCTAGACAGTATTCACATCCTTACTCTGAGATATTGTTTCTCTCTGCCCACAACATTCTGCAAATTCTATGCACTCTATGCTCATGTGCTGGAGGAGCCACATTCTGAAGAAGTGTCAGTTCCAGAATCCAAGGCTTGGGTGAAGAGCGGGACATGGGGCAATCGGCACCCCGGATCCTGGACAAAGGCCCCAGCCGAGCGTCCCTGGGTGAGCCAAGCACAAGGCAGGCAGCCATAACGGGTGCCGTGTCTGTCAGCATCTGACAGAGCCCGGGGACGCCCTGCCATCTGCTGCCCTCTCGGAGAGCACCCCACCTGCAGGCAGAGTGGCCAAGCATCCCATTTCCTGGGCCAGGTCAGTGGCGGCTGCTGATATGCAGACTTGGTCACGGCAGGAGGTGGGATGTGCCTCCCCAACAGTCCTAGAATGGAGAGAACCTTCTAGCCTGGAAGTAGGGACAGATTGCGAGTGTCTCATCCAGCCAGCCCACTGTGCAGAGGCCCAAAGGGAGCCTTCGTCATGCAAACATGGTTTTATTTTTCTTAGGCATCTTTTCTCACTGGCCTTTCTTTTCTTTTAAATTTTTTAAAGTTTATTTATTTTTGAGAGAGAGAGAGAGAGAGAGAGAGAGAGAGAATGTGAGCAGGTGACGGGCAGGGAGAGAGGGACACAAAAAATCTGAAGCAGGCTCCAGGGTCTGAGCTGTCAGCACAGAGCCCAATGCGGGGCTCAAACTCACGAACTACGAGTTGATGACCTGAGCCGAAGTCGGATGCTTAACCGACTGAACCACCCAGGTGCGCCACAACAGCCCTTTAGAAGCAGAGTTTCTTCTGGCTGGTGGGAAGAGGGGAAAGTCTGAGAGATTTATTTATTTATTTATTTATTTATTTATTTATTCATTCATTCATTCATTCATTCATTCAAAAATTTTTAACGTTTATTTATTTTTGAGAGAGAGAGAGAAAGACAGAGCATGAGCAAGGGAGGGGCAGAGAGAGAGGGAGACACAGAATCTGAAGCAGGCTCCAGGTCTGAGCTGTTAGCACAGAGCCCAACTTGGGGCACAAAGTCACAAACTGTGAGATCATGACCTGAGCTGAAGTCGGGTGCTTAGCCAAATGAGCCACCCAGGTGCCCCTGTGCCAGCTATTGTGCTTGTGATGTGTAATTCTTAATTTCCACAACCCTAAAAGGTAAGTATTGTTATTCTCCTCTTACATAGATGGAAAAACTGAAGCTCAGACTGGTTAAGTAACTTACCCAAGATCACACAGCGTGTCAATGGGACAGCTGGGATTTTGAATCTGCCCAAAGCCAGTATTGTTTTTCCAGTTCCTTCTGACATCACTTCTGAATAGTCAAGGCCACGGTCCAACGAACAACACCTTATATCCCCAAAACCTCCCTGAAGGGGCTCACCAACTCCTACCCTATCACCCAACACACCCCTATGGGGTTTTGTCCATAGATGCTTTAAAAAAGTGCCCTGAGAACTTTGAAAGAAAGGTGCTGAACAACACCACGAGGTGATTATTTTGTGTTCATACTATTTCATTTCCCTTAATCAGAGCGAACCATTTTTGTTGCACTGAAGAAGGGGTGCTCAGCTTTGATGTAGAGACGTTAGCCCAACTAACCCTTGGCCAAGAGAACGTGGACTTCAGCAAGGGGACTGGGGTCAGTCCCAGTCGGGAACGTGGACTTGCTTTGACAGATTCTTCGGAACAAGAGTTCTTAACCTCGGGCCTCAGCAAACCCTCAAAACCCTGACACTACATGTGAGGCTTTGCATGAATGGGCACTTTTGTCTAAGTCTTTAGCTTTCATCAGATTTTCAAAGGAGCCCCTCAAAAGTCAGAGTTTTGCATCAATTTCTTTTCTAATTAACTTTAAGGGTTACCCTCCCCAGTCCCCTTTTCTCTTGTCAGCAAAACTACATCCTGGTCCAAAACCAGGCGGTCGGTGGAATTTAGCTCACAAATAGTTTATGATACAGCAGCAGGCTACATGAAAAATAAATTTTCAATAGTTCTGTTCCTTTTTCTTATTCATAACGAAATCATTATTTTCTTGAATTTCACGTCTGAGGTTTTTATTGGAAATATCTTTTTCCTAAAGATTCAGTATCTTCTCTCCCTCTGTGGGATGTTAAAAAATAAATCCAAAATGAAACAGATCAGTAGAGCTCACCATATTTCTTTCTTACCCTTTTTAACTGTAGAAGCATGTGGCACAGAAAGGATTTATATCATGGACACTTTTTAACTAAATAAATATTCATCAATTCACTCAACACATTTTTATTAAGTCCTGTTCCAAGCACTGATTTGGGTACAGGGGTGGCACTGGAAACAAAGAAAGTCAACTGTTCGCAAGAAACTTAATGCCAGTGGGAAACACAGACTATAAACTATAAACCATAGGATAGATAGATACAGATACATAGATAATTAGATACATAGATACATAGACACATAGATACATAGATAAACACAGAAAGATACACAGATACATAAATACATAGATACATAGATAGATACATAGAACACACAGATACACCCATAGATATACACAGATACAGAGATAAATACATAGATACACAATAAATAGATACATAGATATATAGACAGAAACATAGATAGATACATAAACACACAGAAAGATACATAGATACATGGATAGATACATATAGATACATACATAAATACATAGATATATACATAGGATGAAAGAGAGCGATGGTAAAAAGTACTATATTATTATCCTTTGGCTGCTATAACAAATACGCACAAACTTGGAGATTAAAACAGTGGAAATTTATTGTCTAGTGGTTCTGGAAGCCGGGAGTCCAAAATCAAGGTGTCAGCAGGGCCATGCTCTCTCTGAAAGCTCTAGAGGAGGACGCTTCCTGGCCTCTCCTAGTTTCCAGTGGTGGCCAGCAGCCCTTAGCATTCCTTGGCTTGTAGATGCACTTTGATCTCTGCCTCTGTTGGTCACATGGTGTTCCCCCTGCATGTCTGTGTGTCTAAATGTCTCTCATCTTCTAGAGACACTAGTCATTAGGCTACCCGCCCCCCCCCATACAAAGTTGGTCACATCCGCAAAGATCTTATTTCCAAATAAGATCCCATTCATACATAGCAGTGGTTAGGACTTCAACATGCCTTTTGGAGGGATGCAATTCAACATACGACAGGTACCATGAAAAAAAGTAAGTGGCTATACGGGAGACAGAGAGTGATGGATGCCAGCAAGTCGGAGAGGCCTCCTGGAGGAGGAGTCACTGGAACAGGAATCTAACTGAAGGACCAAGTTCTGAGGACAGCTGGGTCCAAGCAGAGACCCTGAGGGAGAGGCATCCCATAGAGCTGCACCTGCATTTCTAACTCTCAAACTGTGAGATGCTAAACGCAGTTTAAGACCTTAAGATTTGTGGTCATTTGTTCGCAGCAATACATAACTGCTAGTTACCCTGCAGTGGCTCTGCCTTATTGCATTGGTTTTCCGTTGCTACCAACAAACTGCCACACACTTGGCAGCTTAAAACTTAACTCACGGTTTCTGTAGGTCAGAAGTCTGGGCTCTCTGCTCAAGGACTGCAAGCCCTGTGAGGGCTGAAATCAAGGTGACATCACATTCCTTTCTGAAGCTCAGGGGCCAAGTGCACATGGTTGCTGACGGAAATCAGTTCCCTGAGGTTGTAGGATGTTGGCCTGAGGGACCATTCTTAACTCCTAGAGGCCATGTGGCTCCCCCCAAAGACATCTCATGCTTCAGATCCCTCTGACTTCTTCTTGGCTCTACTTCTAGAGTCAGATTTAAGGGGCTGATATGATGAGGTCAGGCCCACCCCGATAATTTCCCTTTGATTAACTCCAACTCAGCTGACTGGTAACCTCAACTCCATCTTCAAAATCCCTTTGCCATCGAATGTGACATAATCCCAGGAGTAACATCCTACCACCTTCTCAGGTTCTGCCCACTCTCAGGGGAAGGGATCACAGAGTTGCACACCAAGGGGCAGGAATCTTGGGGACCATCAGGACCCTGCCTGCCATACCCAACCTCCACGCACATTGCAGTAACTTCCAGCCATCTCTGGGCAGCGTAAGTGCTCTGTATGCACCCATGGTACTTGCCAACAATGTGGGCGGGGCTGCTTGGGCACCTGCCTCTTTGCCTCTGATGTAGAAAGAATAATGATGGTAATTATTATTAAATAATAGTCTTAGCAAGAACAATGCCAGCCCCCATCCTAAGGGACTTTCGATGTGCAATGTCATCCAACTCTCCCTTGAAAGCAGGCATTATCAACTTCTCTGTTACACAGATGAAAAAAATGGGGCTCAAATGACTTAATACCTCTCTAAGCTCCCAAATACCAAGAGGCACAGCCAGAACTTGAACCCAGGGTGTCAGATAATCAGAAGTCCTGTTCTAACATGATTAGCTTCTACCTGTGTCACTCCCCTCCTCCGAGCCTTACTTTGCCCATCCATATAGTGGGGTTAACAGGATATCTGTGCCTCCTCCCTCTCAGGGCTAGTGTTTGGGTACTCTAAGCCATCATGGCTGCACTGCATTTTCTAAACAGCGAAGGGCCATAAAAGGCTGAGTGATGGTAACTGTTGACATTCCCGTTAAGCACTTTTATCTTCTTTTACTGGAAGAAGTTGTTTTCCAGGCAACCCGAGGATTCAGAAAACAACCAAAGCATTAAGTCATCTCGAGGATCACCGAGCTCTGAGCGGGAGAAGCAGCACCTGGGCTCTGGGGGAAAAGCATCAACCCTTGAGCAGAGGCAGGGTGGCTGGACTGGCTCAAACCAGAGACGCATCTGAGCAGAACCTTCCAGTGTTACCCGTACTCATGCAGGGCACTGACTCACCCGTGCAGCCCAGTAAACCATCTTGCATGCAAACAAATGGCTTGTTTAAATGGAAAGCAGACAGTGGAAGCAGAATCGTCCCCCAAAGAATGTATTTCATGCCTCCTTATTAGACGCCAGTAGGTGTTTTAGACAGTTTGGCCCAAAGGGAAGAGCGGTTTAATCACTGTGCCTGTTGCCTAATTGAAGGACACATCTGAAGCCTCCTCACAAAAATGCAAAACAGCCTGAGCCCCTCTTCAAGTGAAAACATGTATGTTTACAACCATCCACATATCCCCCCGCCTTCTTTCTCTTCCCAAAAGAACATAAAATAAGAAGCAAACATTTAGGGGCGCCTGGGTGGCTCGGTCAGTTAAGCATCTGACTCTTGGTTTTGGCTCAGGTCATAATCTTGCAGTTCATAAAATGGAGCCCTGCGTCAGGCTCCGTGCTGACAGCACGCTCCCTGACTAGGATTCTCATTCTCTCTCGCTCGCTCAGAAATAAATAAATAAACATTTTTTTAAAAAAAGAAGAAAACTTTTAAAGTATAGCAGGGAAGTCATTTGTTTTACAGGGTAAGACGGTTTGGTATATTGATTCCCCTTGGGTGACATTTGCCACTTAGAGGCTCATGCCTATGAGGTAGGAATGATCGTACCCATTTCATGGCTAAGGAAACTGAGGCCCAGAGGGAACTACAGGTGAGATGGCAGATGCCAGTTATCAGAGGAGGACACTCTCAGGCCCCTCATTTTGGCTGGGAGGTCTCAGGGCCTGGACATAGCTGGGAGCACAGATGGGGTGGAGGTGGGGAGGGAGACCCCAGCTATGGGGAGAGTAGCCAGGGAAGCATCCAGGGCTGGGAGTCTGGAGAGGTTTGACCCAGTTGAGCCAGAGGCTACCTGTGGGTACCCTGGCAGACACCAGTGAACCCCACTGGGGCATTAGACATGAAAGCTCTCTCTGAGCCCTGTTCAGGAGTTTTACATGTGAGGTGGGAAGATACCAGAGTTTGGCCAGAAGAACCAATGGGTTGCCAAGAAGCCTGGGGCCAGTGGGCAGGCATGGGGACGGCGGTGGGGGTGGGGGGCAGTCAGGAGAATTCACTGAGGGTTTGGGACATGGAAACAAACCCATATTATCCTGGGCTAACTAGAACAGCTGTTCCCCTGGGCTACACGTTTGACTGTTGCAGAAGGAACCAGCCTGCAGACTCAAAACAATAGCTGTCATTTCTTATATAATCGACATGCTATTTATTTATTACCCAAATGCTGCGGGTTTTCCTAGCTCTGGTCCCTTTTACTTGGAAGCTGCTCTTTTCTTCCAGCGTCTTCCATACCAACATCAAGGCCCATGGCCCCAGGAACATCTGGGTGGCCTCCCCTAGAATGGGTCCCATCTGGGCAGCAAACATTTCCTCTGCCAGCCCCCTCCCTTCCTGTGTCCACAGAGAGAGTATCTGGAGGAATCTAATGTTTTACATTAATATTTGGGAAAAGTACCCAGGCCAGTTGTGTTACCTTCGAAGCCAAGATATACTCGGGTTGAAAGAGAAGTAGCTACAAAGGAAGGTGGTGTAGCCCTTTGAAGGTATTAGTGCCTTCCATTTGTGCCCTTGAGTTATGGAAGACTTTATCAAAAGGTTTGCCTCGGAGATCAAGGGCACAGAGATCATCCCAGGGTCCTGAAATGCAAGCCAGCACAGAGATTCTGCCAGAATTTCTGGACTTAGACGCCATACTGGAACATCAAAACACCAGTGGGGTTCCAAGAGGTACCATTCTTCAAATCACTGGGTTTCCCTGTAATCTTGGTGTCCCCAGGCTGTGTCCCTGGGGGTGTGGGGGGGGGGGGACAGCCAAGTGGCCTGTGATCTTTACCAGGATAACAGTAATGACTACGGTGGTGGCACTGTTAACGACAACAGCCAGCCTTCTTGAGTACTTAACAACACTGTGAGGCTCTCTGGCGCAATATTTAATAGGAAGTAGGAACTCTGTCCCCATTTCATAGCTGAAGAAATGGAGGTTCGGAGAGGTAAAGTCACCTACCCAAGGTCACACTGGTGACAGGAGCCAAGACCTGAACACAGGCTATCTTACCCCAAACCTGTGCTCCTGACCACAGACATGTACAACCTCACCTCCAGCCAGTGGCTGCCTCTCCCTCATGGCCCCTCCCTGGGAAGCCGCTGGGGGTGCCAGTTTGCCCCATGGAGACGCTCCCCACCCCTCACACAAGTATTTTCAATTCTTGATTATATTCCACAAAGAATTCTGGTTCCTTCAAGCCAGAGGATGTGGAACCAGTTCTGAGGAAGGGGGCAGAGGGGGTCGGTGTGATACTATAGTGAGGTGACATGATTTAATTCAAGTAGAGATATCCGAATTGGGACTGGAATTATGTAGTATTCAGGATTCATATTAATTTTAGGTGTGACAATGGCATGGAGGTTATAAGGGGAAACAAACCCACCCTAATCCTTGAGAAATGCACAATGAAGTATTTGCAAGTGAAATATAAGGGGCCTGGGATTTGCTTTAAGATGCTCCAGAAGGGGCATCTGGGTGGCTCAGTTGGTTGAGCATCCGATTCTTGATTTTGGCTCAGGTCATGATCTCACATTTGGTGAGTTCAAACCCCGCATCGGGCTCTGGACTGATGATGCAGCGCCTGCTTGGGATTCTCTCTCTCCCTCTCTCTCTGCCCCTTCCCTGCTCACACTCTCACTCTCTCTCTCAAAATAAAGAAATAAACTTAAAAAAATAATAAAATAAAATACTCTAGGGAAAAAAAAAGGGGGGGCAGATGAAACCAGATCAGCAAATTGATAATAACTGTGGAAGCCAGGGATACAGGTTCATGGTGGGGGGTGGGGGGGGTGGGGAATCAGAAGCTTAGTCTCCAAACCCAACTAAACTGTGCTAAGCTGTACCCTCAGTCTAGGTCCTAATCCTGCGGTCATCGCACATCTACCATCTGCCACCCAATTCCCCACTGCTCTTTCCCCAGGAGGCTGTAGGAGACCTCAACCAGCTGAACCCTGGTGCATGGCCCAGTTTCCCAGAGCTCCTGAACCCAGTGGACCCCCACTCTCACCCCACCCCAAGACCTTGCCACACCACTGTAACCCAAGCACATAAGCATTCTTCTATTAAGAACAATTCAAAATGGCCCCATTGACGGGTGCCTGGGTGTCTCCGTTGGTTAAACGTCCAACTCTTGATTTTGGCTGAGCCTGCTTGGGATTCTCTGTTTCTCTCTTAATCTCTCTCTCTCTCTGCCCGTCCCCCACTCATGCTCCCTCCCCCCTCCTCTGTCAAAAATAAATAAACATTTATAAAAATGGCCCCAGTGGTATTTTTCAGTCTCCTGCTTTGAATGACATGTGTTTGTCTTGAATGTAGTCAACGGTATGTCTGTCAGTCTGCATTCAACAGCCCACACCCCGAAGGAAGCGTTACAGAGGAAACTCCCAAGGTAAATGAAAGTCTAATGGTCACAGATAACATCCAGATATCTGGTCAACAAGGATGCAAAAAAAAAAAATCTGTTTTTCACAGGTTCAAGCAGACTTGACTGTGTGAGTCCACCTTTGTATAAGACCTCAGGGATATTCATCGATACTTTTATATAAAAAATAAATTTTGTCCACGTATAAAAAATAACTGAATATGGATCAAAGACTTTAACCCAAGAGCCAAAACTATGAAACTCTCGGGAGGAAACAGAGAGAAAACTTTTCATGACACTGAATTTGGCAACAATTTCTTGGCTATGATGCCAAAACCACCAGCAACAAAGAACAAAACAGATAAACTGGGCTTTGTCAAAACGAAAAAATTTTGTGCATCAAAGGACAGTGTCAACAGAGTGAAAAGATAACTTTCAGGATGCAAGAAGATATTTGCAAATCATATATTTGATAAGTGGTTAATATCCGGAATGCATAAGGAAACCCTACAGCTCAACAACAAAACACACAATTAAAAACGTGCAAAGGACTTGAATAGACATGTCACCCGAGAAAATATACAAACAGCAATTCAGCACATGAAAATATGCTCAATATCAAAATAAAAAACACAAGAAACAGCAGGTGTCAGTGAGGATGCAGAGAAAGGGGAACCCTCTTGCACTGTTGGTGGGAATGCAAACTGGTGCAGCCACTGTGGAAAACAGTATGGAGGGTTCCCAAAAACTTAAAAATAGAACTACTCGGGGCACCTGGGTGGCTCAGTTGGTTAAGCATGACTTCAGCTCAGGTCATGATCTCATGGTTTGTGGGTTCAAGCCCCACGTCAGGCTCTGTGCTGACAGCTCGGAGCCCGGAGCCTCTTTCAGATTCTGTGTCTCCCTCTCTCTTTCTGCCCCTCCCCTGCTCATGCTTTGTCTGTCTGTCTGTCTGTCTCTCTCTCTCTCTCTCTCTCTCTGTCTCAAAAATAAATAAACATTAAAAAAAATTTAAATAACAATATAAATAGAACTACTCTATGATTCAATAATTGTACTACTGGGTATTCACAAAAATACTGATTCAAAGGGGCACATGCACCCCAATGTTTATAGCAGCACTACCTACAATAGCCAAACTATTGGAACAGCCCAAGTGTCGACCAATAGATGAATGCATAAAGAGGTGGTATACACATACAATGGAATATTATCAGCCACAAAAAAGAATGAAAGCTTGCCATTTTGCAATGGTGTGGATGGAGCTAGGGAGTAAAATGCTAAGTAACATAAGTCAGTCAGAGAAAGACAGACACCATATGATTTCACTCATATATGCAATTTAAGAAACAAAACAAAGAGGTTACAGACTCTTAACTATAGAGAACAAACTGATGGTTACCAGAGTGGGGGGGGGGGGGGGGGGGGAATGGGTGAAACAGGTGACGGGGATTAAGAGCACATTTATCACAATGAGCACTGAGTATTGTATAGAATTGCTGAATCACCACAGTGTACCCCTGAAACTAATATAACACTGTATGCTAACTATCCTGGAATTACAATTAAATAAACATATATATAAAACAAAAAATAAAAATATATTTATTATTCAATTAAAGAAAGATGCCCAATATCATATGTCATTAGCAAAAAGCAAATTAAAATCACAAAGGATACTAATGCATATCCATTAATGTGGCTATGACTTAAAAAGGAGGGAGGCGCTTGGGTGGCTCAGTGGGTTAAGCTCCAAATTTGGCTCAGGTCATGATCTCACAGTTCGTGAGATCAAGCCCCATGTCGGGCTCTGCGCTGACAGCATGGAGCCTGCTTGGGATTCTCTCTCTCTACCTCTCTCTGCCCCTTCCCACCCCCCTCAAATAAATAAATACACATGGGGTGCCTGGGTGGCTCAGTGGTTAGGTGTCCGAATCTTGATTTTGGGTCATGATCTCACAGTTCGTCGGTTTGAGCCCTGTATCAGGCTCTGCGCTGGTGGTATGGAGTCTGCTTGGGATTCCCTCTCTCTTCCTGCCAGACTCTGCCCCTCCCCTGCGCCCTCTCTCTCTCTCAAAACAAATAAATAAACTTTAATAAATAAATAAACGTTTTTTTTTTTTAAAGAGAAAACAACAAGCATTCATTAAGACACAAAGAAATTGGAGCCCTTGTGCACTGCTGGTGGAAACTAACAATGACGGAGCCACTGTGGAAAACAGTTGGGCAGTTTCTCAGAATGTTAAGTATAGAATTACCATATGACCTGGAAAGTCCAGTCTTAGGTACCTACCCAAAAAACTGAACGCAGGGACTCAGACACATATGTATACGCCAATGTTCATAAGCAATAGCTGAAAGATGGAAAACAACCCAAGTGTCCATCAACACATGAATGGATAAACAATATGGTCTATTTGTAGTGTCTTAATCCATTCTGTCTGCGACAAAATACTGTGCATGGAGCGGCTTAGAAACAGCAGAAACGTTTGGTTCACAGTTCTGGAAGTTGAAGTTCAAGATTGCGCTGCCAGTATGGTTGGGTTTTAAGAACAGACATCTTCCAGGGGTGCCTGGGTGGCTCAGTTGGTTTAAACATCCAACTGTGGTTCAGGTCATGATCTCATGGTTTGTGGGCTTGAGCCCCACGTTAGGCTCTGTGCTGACAGCTCAGAGCCTGGAGCCTGCTTCAGATTCTGTGTCTCCCTCTCTCTCTCTGCCCCTCCCCTGCTCGTGCTCTATCTTTCTCCCTCTCTATCAAAAATAAATAAACAAACATTTTTTAAAAAATCTCCAAAAGGTGGGTAAGTTGGCCGTGGGCAGCATCCCCAGTGAGATGCTATCAGATTCAGATCCAAGGAACAAGAGTGCTCAGAGGGACAGACAGACTCTCTCAAGACACAGAACTTGGTGGGGCGCCTGTGTGGCTCAGTCGGTTAAGCATCCGACTTTGGCTCAGGTCATGATCTCGCGGTCCGTGGGTTCGAGTCCCGTGTTGGGCTCTGTGCTGACAGCTCAGAGCCTGGAGCCTGTTTCAGATTCTGTGTCTTCCTCTTTCTCTGACCCTCCCCTGTTCATGCTCTCTCTCTGTCTCAAAAATAAGTAAATGTAAAAAAAGAAAAAAAAAAAAGACACAGAACTTGGAGATGCTCTCTGCTCACGTCTTCCCCTCTCTGGGCTTTTCTAGCACCTCAGCTGACTACAACGTGGAAAAGTAGGGGGTCACATGGGAGCAAATAAGAAGTCTGAGGTCAAGTTTAAAAACAAATCATTTAACTTTTTACATGCTTAAATATTTACGTTTCCAAAGTCCCATCTACAAACCACAAGTCATATTCAGAAACGTTTAGCTTCTATCTGTATGCATCCAGTTCCCTCCCTTGCTGGTTTGTTTTATATTCCTCTGCTTTTGTTTTGGTCCTGGTCCATCCTTCCAATATTAGGTACAGTTTGGCTTATGTGTGAGTTGTAATTCCAACAGGACCATCTTTACCCCATGAAGTCGTAAGGAGCATTGTGCAAGAGAATTTGTCTTTAATTTTTTTAAATGTTTATTTATTTTTGAGAGAGAGAGCACAAGCAGGGGAGAGGCAGAGAAAGAGAATCCAATGCAGGCCTCAAACCCATGGACCAGATTGCAAGATCATGACATGAGCCGAAGTTGGACACTCAACCATCTGAGCCACCCAGGTGCTTGGAGAGTTTGTCTTTAAAAGGAAACTTTTATACTAGGGTTGGTGAGTGCACAAAAAAAAAAAAAAAAAAAAAAAAAAAAGGAATACACATTCAGGAATGTCCCTTTGCTAGCCCCGAGGACAGCACACGTTTCCCTGGGCACCAAATTCTGTGCTAGGCACGCGATTTTCCAAAGAAGTTTGTTTTCATTTGTTCTGTTTGGAGGATGATTCAAACTGCAAATCTATCAAAAATGAAACAAAGCAAAATCACCAAACAAACCTAAGGGCAGTTTGTTGAAAGAATAAGGATGGGGTCCCAAGGGCTGAGCTGCCTGTTCCATCCCAGGAGCCTTGTGCAGGAGGCTATCACCATGAGCACATGACATAATGGCCACTTCTGCATCTGGCTTCTCAGACCATAAGCATGATGGCACTGGACATGATGTTTCATTTCTTTCTGATGAGTAAGAGAACATATTTGTAGGGGCGCCTGGGTGGCCCAGTCAGTTAAGCATCTGATGGGCTCAGGTCAAGATCTCACGGTTTGTGAGTTTGAGCCCCGCACAGGGCTCTCTGCTGTCAGCACAGAGCCTGCTTCAGATCCTCTGTCCCCCTCTCGCTGCCCCTCCCCCCTCACATTCTCCCCCTCCCTCTCTCTCTCTGTCTCTCAAAAATAAACATAAAAAAAAAAAAAAGAACATAATTGTAGAGTCCAGCACATAGGATGTGCCCTTCAGAGGTCAGACTCTGGCCATCGCTCTCCAGTGCTTATCAACTCAGCACAGTGAGCTTCCAAAAAATTTCTCAACTCTGTAAAAATGCCCTCCTAAAATCCCTACAATATATCAGTCAATTTACACATTTACTTCCCACCTCGTTCCAATGACATGAAATTGGTGTAACTTTACTCATCAAGAAACTAAGCACAGATATAAAACTTGACAGTAAAAAGGAAACCCGTCAGGGGCACCTGGGTGGCTCAGTCAGTTGAGCGTCCGACTTCAGCTCAGGTCACAATCTTGTGGTTCATGAGTTTGAGCCCCACGTCAGGCTCTGTGCTGACGGCTCAGAGCCTGGAACCTGCTTCAGATTCTGTGTTTCCCTCTCTCTCTCTGCCCATCCCCTGATCACACTCTGTCTCTCTCTCAAAAATAAATAAACATTTAAAAAAATAAAAATAAAAGGAAACCCGCCAGCAAGCTGAGTTTGTAAGTAGAGCCTCAATTTCCAAGTGTCCATTGCACTGGGCAGCAGGGATGGTGGTGATGATGAGGTCTGCATAAAAAAGACTCCCACCAGCAAGAAATATAAATTGCCTACTCCTCAACCTTTGAAAGATGGCAAAAACTTCTGCCCTCAAGTCATGATGCCTCAACTAGCTAAAATTGTGTGAAATGACCTGATCATGGTATGGAAACCTGCAGAATGACAATGGGTTAAACTGATGCTCATGTGCGCTTATATATGTCAATCTAGGTCATACATGTGGTGCCAACTTTGACTACTGAACACTTCGACACATAATTTCAAAAACACTCTGGAAGATGTGGATCACCTTGAACGTTCTGAAGATGTGGAAACATTCAAGAAGATTCAGGATGCTGGAAAGTTAGAGTAATTATATTCAGGTGATGTATACAGGTGACCACACCCCCTGCTCTGGATGAACAGAAAGGTCAGGGTTTCGGAGGAGTCCCTTCCTGTGTCACAAAGAAGATCTGGTGCAGAAAATACCAAGGGCGTGAACCATGATGGAAGTCCAGAAAGTCCACTGCACAAATACCCCACTGTGGATAGTAACACGTTGACAAAACACAGTCATTAGTTAGGGAAAGGCAGAATGAACATTTAAGAAGTCAAGCAAGAGAAGGGAACTTGGAGGTTTAAAAGAAAATGAATAATTGGCAAATGCAAAGATGCTATTTCAGGGGGAGACCAATGGTTTTATCAAAGTGGAGATAACTCAAGGTCAAGGGGATGAAGGCTGTGGGGGAGACAAGATAAAAGGTGAGCCAGAAGCTAGGCAGTCAGTGGAACCAAAAGCCTGCTTCACATATGCCCAGGCAAAGAGGTGCTTCCTCTAAACAAGGGCCAAGGTGAGTAGGACCAGTTAGAAGGTGTCTTTGAGAATGAAAAGATTCACAGAAACCTCACTAGCTTGCCTTGGACTCTAAGAAGGGCACCATCAGGACAGCATTTGACACAATGAGCAGAGAACTGAGGGATCAGACAGGGTGTGGCAAAATTAAAAATCCCACCTTTGGGGTGCCTGGGTGGCTCAGTCTTGGTTTCAGCTCAGGTCACAATCTCATGGTTCGTGGGTTCAAGCCCCACATTGGGCTCTGCACTGACAGCACTGATTCTCTCTTGCTGCCCCTCCCCCCCTCAAAGTAAATTTTTAAAAAACAAAAATCCCACCTCTGGGCCTCCTGGTGTCACTCTCCCCTAACAGCCACATTAGTGGTATAGGATGTAAATTGGACACTCAGCACCTGATTTTTCAATTTTAATCCATTTTATACCAGTGAGCCAGGGACCTACAAGTTCTAAAATCAACCTATCCAGCGTCTCCCCCAGCGCCTCACCTCACAGGTGATTCTGCAGGATTCTCTCGGAATCCTGATGCTCCATGGCAGGGCCACGTTGGATTCCCAGATTACACATGGTCTCCAGCACGGCCAGTCAGTGTCTGAAGGTAGCCATGATGCTAGGCTTAGCCTTATTTTTTTGGAAGCTTTTAGAGGAACTTGGGTGCAACAGGGATCTACCCCAGGAATGCCAGATACTTACTCAGGCTGTGACACTTGCCCTGGGGATGACCCTGGAGAGTTCACCTGTCACCTGCTGCAAAATCTCACCTCCCTCCTAGGAAGGTTGGTGGGATGGATAAATGATGGTGTAGAAAGAGAAGCCTTACTTAAGCTAGTCAGCATTTCCTCTAGCTCTTTTATGATAACTACATACATCAGTTCCAACCAAACTTGAATCAGGGTACCAAGACCCACTAAAAACCCTGCATCACAGGACTGGTTAGATGGGAGTCACATTTTTTTACTTGTTTTTTAAGTTTATTTACTTATTTTGATAGCGAGGGAGTAGAGGGGCAGAGAGAGAGAGAATCCCAGGCAGGCTCTGCGCTGAGCCCAACTCAGGGTTTGATCTCATGAACCATGAGATCATGACCTGAACCAAAATTAAGAGTCGGATGCTTAAATGACTGAGCCACTCAGGCATCCCAGACATGAGTCACATTTAAAATCACCTCTGTTCTATAGGCATCTGAGTGGCTCAGTCACGATCTCTTGATTTCAGCTCAGGTCATGATCTCACGGTTTACGAGTTCAAGCCCCACATCGGGCTCTGTGCTCAAAGCGCAGCACCTGCTTGGGATTTCTGTCTCCCTCTGTCGCTGCCCCTTCCCAGCTTCCTCTCTCTCTCTCTCTCTCTCTCTCTCTCTTTCTCTCTCTCTCAAAAAATAAACAAACATTAAAAAAAAAATTAAAATCACCTCTGCTCTAGGTCATAAAAACATTTTTTTAACTGAGATATAATTGGCATACAACATGTTGATTTATTCATTTGTATACCACAATAGGATTACCACTCTAGGGTCAGCTAACAGCCCTGTCAATGTCACATAATTATCATTTCTTTTTTGTGGTAAGCATAATTAGGATCTAGTCCCTTAGCAACTTTGAAGTTTATACTACAGCATTATTGACTATAATCACAAGACTGTGCAGCAGATCTTCAAGACTTATTTATCTACTAGTTTATCTGCAAGTTTGTACTCTTCAACATCTCCCCAGCTCCCCTACCCAGCAGCCCCTGGTAACCACCATTCCACTCCCTGGTTTTACCAATTTGGCTTTTTCAGATTCCATATAGATGAGATCATACAATATTTGCCTTTCTCTATCTGACTTGCCTCACTTAGCAAAACACCCTTCAGTTCCATCTACCTTGTTGCAAATGGCAAGGTGTCTTCCTTCTTTCTCATGGCTGAATAGTGTCTCATTATATGTTGGGTCATACACTTCAAGAGGTAATTAAAATTTTTTTAAATATTTATTTATTTTTGACACACACACACAGAGTGCAAGCAGGGGAGGGGCAGAGACAGGGAGGGAGATACAGAATCGGAAGCAGGCTCCAGGCTCTGAGCTGTCAGCACAGAGCCTGATGTGGGGCTTGAACCCACAAACCGTGAGATCATGACCTGAGCTGAAGTCGGATGCTTAACTAACTGAGCCACCCAGGCACCCGAGAGTTAATTTAATGTCTCTGCCCCATCAGCTCAGTGCAGAAGGGGCTCCTGGTGGGTATCTGGCTCCTTGTGGGTAGGGGGTTAAGGACAATTAGACATTTCTAGCTGTGAGACCCTGGGTAGGTTACGTGACCTCCCTGAAACTGTGAAGTGAGGATATTAAAGCATTACTTCTTTGGGCTATTATGAGAAGCATGCGAAATAATACAGGGTGCCTGGCAAAGAGTAAGTCCTGTTAGTGATTGTTCCTAATCCTCACTGAGAGGGGTGGGGGGACAAACCTGAGAATGAGCTGTCATTTGGCAGGGTTTGGGGTGATTGAGTTCCTCAGCCCTATCAATTTCTATTAAATCAGAATTAAGAGAGGACCACATGCCCCAAGAAAAGCCTGCTATGGATTTGTTCAGCAACACCTCTCTGATACAGACTTGCATTTTCTCGAACAATGCATTGTCCTGCACACTTGCACGGATCAGAACAGACCCCAGACCTGGAATCTCTAAATTCAGGTGATAACCTCTTTTCCATTTCCTACACATGATGATTTCTAGAGATAATCCCAGGCAGAACCCAGCATTTTCTTCCTTCCCCTCATTTGCACTCCTCTCAGACGTCAAATTATTTTTAACATTTGCTCTAAAATGCATTGTCTTCTCCCCCATCATTGAAATCTTAAACCAATTGGACTTTCTTGTCCTCAACCCCAGATTTGCAGAGTCAGCCTCCACCTATGTAGACAAAATGGCGCACAGGGTTGGAAGCGCACCTATGCCCCCATGACTCTTAATGGACACGATTGAATGAGGCACCGGGAATGAGTTTCATGGTTCCATGAGGGTAGTTGATGGAGCACAATGGTCTCTGCCCTGCCAGGCTTCAGAGTGAAGAAATGATGTCGGATACTTCCCAGACTTCTAAAGGTCAACAAACATACGACCCACCAGCCAACAGTGGTACAAATACGTGGGGCTCCCCCCATGCCTTCTGGCTGGACCTCCCACCAGAGATCTTTGGAAATCAGCAAGGGAAGCAGGACTCTCTTGTAGACCAGAGTGAAAATCCAGGAACAAAGGACATGGACTGTCCGTGATCCCAAAAGAGGAGATTGGGGGGTGGAGAAGGTGGGAGGAGGGGTACAGCTGAAAGCAGTCACCCAGCACCCAAGTGAGCTGCATCTATGACCCCTTGTTTCTGTCACCTGCTCCCCTGCCTAGGTATCTGGGGGAGGTACCCAGGGAGCAGATTCTGACAACTTTGGGCTCTAGAACCACCGGTCTGCTCCCTGAACCACTTGCCCGACTTCATTTTTCACCTTCAGTCTGGACAGATCCAGCCACCTCCTGACTGACCCATCTCCTCCCTCAACACCTCCTCCTCACTGTCCAAGAGGGAGCTTTCCAGAAGTTTCCCATGTGTCTGTGTATATCAGTTTTCTCCCCCCAAATCACCATCTTAGGGGTTATATGACTGCATACACTCGTCACACTCATAGACCTAACAGCTGTGAGATACTACTTCACACATTAGGATGACTATTATCAAAATACTGGAAATAGCAAGTGTTGGCAAGGATGTGGAGGAATTGGAACTCTTGTGCATTGCTGGTGGGAACGGAAAATAATCAAGCCACTCTGGAAAACAATACGGTGTTTCCTCAAAAAATTAATCGCAGGATGGCCATTTGATCCAGCAGTTCTACGCCTAGATATACATCCCAAAGAAGTGAAAGCAAGGGTTCAAATAGATATTTGTACACACACATTCATAGCAGCATTATTCACAACAGCCTCAAGGTGAAAGCAGCCAACATGTTCAACAACAGACAGAAGATATGTTACGTATGCCCAATGGAATAGTACTCAGCCATAAAAAGGAAATTCGGCCACAACGTGGGTGGACCTTGAAAACATCCTAAGTGAAATAAGCCAGTCGCAGAAGTACAAATATTGTACGATTCCACTTACATGAGGGATCTCAAAGGCAAGCTCGTAGAGGCAGAAAGTAGAGCAGAGGCTACCAGGAGCTGGGTGGAGGGGGAAATGGAGAATTATTGTTCAATGACGGAGTTGCATCTGGGGAAGGTGCAGAAGGTCTGGAGATGGACGGTGGTGATGGTTCACAGCACTGTGAATGTACTCAATGACACTCAACCATACACTTAAAAGTGATTGGGACGGTCAATTTTTTGTCAGGTTTATTTTTCCCCAGTAAAAAAAAAAAATGGTATATCAAAAGCTCAAAGGTGAACACCTAAAAGGGTGTATTTTACTGTATGTAAATTCAATTTTACCTCAATGAGCTTGACTTAAAAAAAAAAATCACCACAGGGCACCTGGGTGGTACAGTTGGTTAAGCGTCCAACTCTTGATCTCGGCTCAGGTCATGATCTCACAGTTTGTGAGTTCGAGTCCCACGTCAGGCTCTGTGCTGACAGTGCAGAGCCTGCTTGGGATTCTCTATCCCCACTCTCTCTACACCTCCCCCACCCCAAATAAATAAATAAACCTAAAAAAAAAACCACAGAAGTGATGTTCATGTAATAGTGTAAACTTAATGCCACTGAATCATACACTTTAAAATGATTAAAATGATACATTTTATACTATGTGTATTTTACCATAATTTAAAGAAAAGTGGTTTCGTAACACCATGAAAACCAAAAAGGGGCCACGTCTGACTACCGACTTTCCACATCCATTTCCACCTACTGGCTGCCAGGGGTGGGGGGAGGTCACACACAGACTCGATGCCAGCCACGCTCCCGACAGGCCGGGCCGTTTTAACCCCTCCCCACCTCTGCACACACATGCCCTTGCCTACACTGGCTTCCCACCTTTTCTCCACCTGGCAGGATCCTCCACCCCAGCTGGAATGTCAACTCCTGGCCCCTGGCCAGCGTCAGCCACCTGTCCACTTTTGAGTCCCAACTTACCCCTGAGGGTGTAAAGAGCACCAACTCCAGGGCCAGTCTATCTGTAATAGAATGCCAGCTCCCACCATTTACTCTCCTGTGATCTTGGGTCAGTTACCAAGCTTCCCTGTGCCTCAGTTTCCTCATCTGTAAAGTGAATGACAGTGGTGCTCACCTCACGGGGTTATCGCAAGGACTAAGCGACTTAATTCAGGCAAAGTGTTCCCAATAGTGTCAGGCACTCAGTAAGTGCCACTTAAGTGTAATCTAGCAGGTCAATCTTTAACTGTTGATTTATGCAGGTCAACCTTTAACTGTAGGTCTCTAGGGCAGGAACGCTGATCGAGGATCCCCATTTTCTGGCACTGCCCTGAATGAATACCCTGTTCTTCACTGTGATGGAGAAGAGAGAATCTCCAGGGGCCCTTAGCTCAATGTTCTGTGGATCATAGAGACCACGAGATTTAGAAATACCTTCCGTGCCATCATCCCTCCCTCCCTATAACTCTATAAAGCTATGGATATGGCCCTAATGGAACCACTCCTCCCAGCTCAGCAGGCCCGGGGTTCACCAGGACTTGTAACTTTTCTTGGAAGAGAACACATGCTTTACAGTGGATTTAGGACTGTTCTAAGCCAGAAAACTCAGATCCTATCCAGGGAGGCACTGGCACAATTCCTCTCCACCAGGAGAGAGCTCTGTCCACACGGGGCCATCCAGCTTCACTCTCAGAGTTCTGAGGCCGGCAACACCGCCCCTCAGGCCCACAACTCTCATCTTGGCATTAAAATGCCCCTGTGGGAGAGAGCCAAAGCATAAGAGACTCTTAAAAAAAATGAGAACATGGGGCGCCTGGGTGGCTCAGTGGGTTGAGCGTCCGACTTCGGCTCAGGTCATGATCTCGCAGTCTGTGAGTTCGAGCCCCGCGTCAGGCTCTGTGCTGACAGCTCAGAGCCTGGAGCCTGTTTCAGATTCTGTGTCTCCTTCTCTCTGACCCTCCCCCGTTCATGCTCTGTCTCTCTCTGTCCCAAAAATAAATAAACATTAAAAAAGAAAAATTCTTTTAATAAGAAAATTTAAAAAAATGAGAACAAACTGAGGGCTGATGGGGGGTGGGAGGGAGGGGAGGGTGGGTGATGGGTATTGAAGAGGGCATCTTTTGGGATGAGCACTGGGTGTTGTATGGAAACCAATTTGACAATAAATTTCATATATTTAAAAATAAAATAAAATAAAATAAAATAAAATAAAATGTCCCTGTGGTGGGGCATTGGGTGGCTCAGTCGGTTAAGCGTCTGACTTCAGTTCAGGTCATGACCTCCCAGTTCATGAGTTTGAGCCCCGCGTCCGGCTCTGTGCTGACAGCTCAGAGCCTGGAGCCTGCTTCAGATTGTCTCCCTCCTCTCTGCCCCTACCCTGCTCTGTCTGTCTCTCTCTTTCTGTCTCAAAAATAACCATTAAAAAACAACAACAACAACAACACCCCTGTGGAGTGCTTCTGGAGACCAGGCCTCAGGCCCTGCAGCCAGGCCAGCCCCTGCCAGAAGCCCTCACATGTCAAGGGTCCCAGAGAGGTGAGTTCGAGGGAACCACTTTCTCTGTTGTCCCATCCAGACCTGGGTAGAGCAGGGGTGGCTGGCAGATGTGACCTCTGCAGCCACAGGGGCCACGGGAGAAGGATCCATGCCCTTTCAAAGCAGAGCTTCCAGCTCTGGAAACACATATTCCTCGGGCTGGCCCGCCAAATACCACCCGCTCCTGGCAGGGTCTTCTCCAGGGGAAACCAAATCCCACCAGCTAAGGCCAAAGCCTGCAATCACGCCAGGCCACCAGTCACTGCCAATCTCAAGCCTTTTTCCTTCACTGATCCCAGGACACACTTTTACTAGGTTTGAGCCACCAGTGTGAACACCACTGCCACTACTTAAGAAAGTGCAATTTAAGCCCCTCTTTCCTGTGTGTGGAAACACAGGGGTTTGTTCTGGCAACCCGGTCTGTTTCCAATTCAACTAGTGGAGAGACCACAGCAGGGCAGGGGGAAAGGGATATAGGAGTGTGGATCCGGTCTAGTTTTGCAATACCCCAGGGTGTCTCAATTATATCAAGAGGGGGTTGTGAAAATCTTAAAACATTCTGCAAATAAATTCAGCTTTCATTCGCCCAGAAGGACACATTATTCAGCTTTGATTCAGCAGACATTTATGGAGGGCTGACCAACGCAAACATCACATCGCCCTTCCTTCAAGAGGTGAGGGGGTCAGTGGTCTGGCTCAACAACAGCAGGTCACATGCCAGGAAAGTGAAGGGTTGAGAGGGTGCTGGGACTGAACTGTGTCCCTTCAGGATTCAGATGTTGAAGCCCTAACCCCCAATGTGACTGCATTTTGAAGACAGAGCCTTTAAGGAGGCAAGTGAGGTTCAATGAGGTCGTAAGGATGAGGTCGTAATCCAACAGAACTATAGCCTTATAAGAAGAGGAAGAGGAGGGGCACCTGGGTGGCTCAGTCAGTTAAGTGTCCGACTTCGGCTCAGGTCTTGATCTCACAGTTTGTGAGTTCGAGCCCTGCATTAGGCTCTGTGCTGACAGCTCAGAGCCTGGATCCTGCTCTGGATTCTGTGTCTGCCCCTCTCCCTCTCTCTCTGCCCCTCCCCTACTCACACTCTGTTTCTATCGCTCAAAAGTGAATAAGCATTAAAAATTTTAGAAAAAAGAAGAGGAAGAGGGGTGCTTGGGTGGCTCAGTCAGTTAAGCGTCCAATTCTTGGTTTCGGTTCAGGTCATGATCTCACAGTACGTGAGTTAGAGCCCTGCTTTGGGTTCTACGCTGATAGCGCAGAGCCTGTGTGGGATTCTCTCTCTCCCTCTCTCTCTGTCCCACCCCTGCTCTCACTCTCTCTCTCTCTCAAAATAAATAAATCAACTTTAAAAAAATTTACATAAAAAGAATAAGAAAAAAGAAAAGGAAGAGACACCAGAGTGCTCTCTCTTTCTCACTCTCACTGACTCTATAAGCACAGAGGAAAGCCCACATGAGGGCAGTGAGGAGGCAGTGGTCTGCAACCCAAGGATAGAGTCCTCACCAGACATCAACCATGCTGACAATTTGATCTTGGACTTCCAGCACCCAGACCTAAGGGAAGATAAATTTCTGTTGTGTAAGCTCTCCCCTCCCCACCCCCTAGCCTATGGCATCTGGATACGGGACCCGCAATAGATTAATCCATTGAATCACCACTCCAATTGGAACAAAGGTCAGACTCAGGTGGCCACGTTGAGGCCACTTCTGCCTCAAAGGTGCTGGGTGAGGGGCACAGACATCAAACACAGTGACTTGCTTCCCACTGATGCTCCAAACAAAACAGCACCCACTCTCTGGGGCGTTCCCAACACCACCCAATAGTCTCCCTTTTTCCACCCTATCCAGTATTCAGGATGCTTCCTGTTAGTCACTGTGGTTGCTATCTTAGTCGTGCCTTAGAAGACCTCGGCCCCCATCATCACAAGGAAGGAAGAACTTTTTCCTGCCCCTGCACATGCACATTTGTCTCTGGGTCCCAGTAAACTGGGGGCCAAGTGTGGGTAGCATCAGATGTCAGGTGGGGACACTGCGACTCTGACACCACTCACGATGTGCCCATCAGGGCTGGATCCTCACAAAACTAGGGTTGCCAAAGGTGTGCCTGGTGTCCTCCTCCTGATCCTGCCAGCTCTGAACTGAGATTGGCCCAGAACCCCAGTACTCAATCTCCCATATGGGCAGAGATCACCCACCAACTTCTCCCCGGGCATGAGACTATGTTCCTTGGACCACAGCTTCCTTTTGGTCCAGCCATCAGCAGCAGCGTCCTCACTGTTACTTAGATGTCAGAGGTCCCATTGAATAACCGGAGATAGGACTGGCAAGCAATTCAGAGAAACTGGAATTTGGGATTAAGCAGATTAAGTATTTTGCTCATGGGGAGAACCCTAAGTGGCTCAAATCAAGGATGTGGAAAATGCAGTGACACAGCCCCAGACTTGCAGGTCAGTCGTGAACCTCAGAAAGGAAGGAGTTGAGGCACTCCTGGGATGAATGAATGAATGAATGAATGAATGAAAAATTTTAACCCAGCAGCTTGAATCCTAAGAAAGGATACCAGCTGCCACTCTGAAATGGGGAAAAAGGGTAAAGAGGTTGACAATAAGTTGGATAAAGGGCATCACTACCCAGAGAAAAGGCTGGTAAGAAATTTGCAACCATCAGATTGTGAAGGAATTCAAAAGCATGAGGGTGGATGAAGTTGGCCAAGCAGAGTGGGAACAGAAGAAGAGAGAGCATAGGGGCGAAGACAGCATCAAATTGCACTAAGAAAGTAGCGGGGTCTGGGAACACCTGCGTGGCTCAGTCGGTTAAGTGCCTGACTCTTGATTTCAGCTCAGGTGTGAGTTTGAGCCACACGCTGGGCTCCACACTGACAGTGTAAGGCCTGCTTGAGATTCTCCCTCTCCCTCTGCCCTCCCCCCATTCTCATTTTTTTTCTCTGTCTCCAAAATAAATAAATAAACATTAAAAGAAGAAGAAGAAGAAGAAAGTAGTGGGGTCGTAGCTAGAGACGCCCATGCAACAAGTACAAAATGGGGAGAAGTCCCTGGAATGTGACAACTGGGAGGTTCCAATGGTATGTTTCTGTTCAATGTAGTCCCTGCAGCAATAATAACCATGGTAACAGTAATTAAAAAACTAGTAGTCATAATAACGGTTGACATTTAGGAGTGCTTGCTATACCTTCTAAGTACTTTTCCCACATTTCATCTTTTTGTCCTTATAACAGTTGTAGCAAGCAGAGGCACAGAGAGGTTAAGTAACTTTGCTGAAGGTCACACAGTGAGTACATAGTGAGTGGTGAAAGGATATGAACTAGCTCCTAAGCCCATGTTCCTATGCATTTCATTTCACGTCTTCGCTCAGAGGCACCAGTCAATAACTGCGACTCAAGGGGCACCTGGGTAGCTCAGTTGGTTTAGCGTCCGACTTCGGATCAGGTCATGATCTCGAGGTTTGTGAGTTCAAGCCCTGCATCAGGCTCTGTGCTGATAGTTTGGAGCCTAGAGCTTACTTCGGATTCTGTGTCTCCCCCTCTCTCTGCCCCTCCCCTGCTCACACTCTGTCTCTCTCTGTCTCTCAAAAATAAATAAATGTTAAAAAAATTTTTTTAATTAAAAACAAACAAACTGTGACTCAAAAGATGGGCCAGGGCAGGAGTCAGAACTCACAGCATGAGCCTATCAAGGGTCCCTCAGTCCTGACTTCTACAATATGGGGGTTGTAAAAATTGGCCTCTTTTCACCTGCTGTGAACAGAATGTATGTGAGTCTACTCAACTCTCTGGGAGAATACCTCAGTACATCCAAGGTCTGTTTCTTACTCTGAAGCAGGGTGAAGCCCCAGAGCAATTCACTCTCCCCCTGGTCAACACTGAAGGCAAAGGAGGTGTGCAGAGAGTTCCAGTTCAACATAGTCAGGACACAGCTGGCCACAAGGGGGGAGCAGAGAAATGCCCTCATGTTTACAGGAAGCTATGTTTGTTCACTCATGCCTTGAGTATGAAGCTTCAGAAGTTGGAGCCAGGTCAATTTGCATAAATATTTCAGATTATGCCTCCCCTTTGGATTTTAAGAACACAAGAGAAGGAAATATACATGCAAAATGTTTATAACTTTAACTTAATTTACTTATAACTTGCCTCTGTCCATAAAAGAGATATAGAGGTTGATAGGCTATAAATCTATTAACATAGAAACTAAAAATAATGACTGAGAAAGAGGAGAAAGTCATCTTTTTCAGTCCTAAGGACTAAAAAGTTGACATGATTTGGCATCTGTTTTGACCAATGCTTCCTGGCAGCTTGGGCAAAAAGGGAAATAAGATGTACTCTAAAGTTCTTGTCATAAGGCAGAGGAAGCTGGCCAACCCCTCTGGGAAGACAAGATTTTTCCTGGCACTAAGTTCTGAAAAAAATTTCTCATGCTGAATCTTTATATAGAGAACACGGTGACTAATGGTTCTCTGAAACACTGGAGCCTGAGACCTGATTTTTCAAGGCCACAAACTATTCTGAAAGGGTCCCCATTCTACTGAGACACGTTTTTCTAACTTCCAAGGATTACATTTGGATTCCTGCCTGATGAGTTAAAAATCTTTTCTCAGAACTCTGCTTCTGACATTATGGATGTTGAGGTGTTAACAGGAAGTGCTCCTTAAGGCAGTGCTGCTATCAAAAGAGTAATGCTTCATCAAGAACCTCACCCACCAAATGCAAAACAAAACATGAGCTACATGTAGCCTGAACAGTGAGGGGCCAGAATCTGTCCTAACGGCAAATGGCAATAAAACATATAAGGACATAGTGCCTTGGGTCAACAGCAAAAGAAACTTGGGAGTGGAATTTCCAGCTTCACTAGGTCAAGATCCTTAAGAGTGGCTGATAAGGTTTCAGGGCAATGGTTCCCCATGGCAGCCAGCTGAAGGACAGGCAAATCTAATCTGGAGGAAATCTCCACTTCAGACTCCAGGACTCTTATAGATTAGTATCAAGCAGTGGGTTCATTATCAAGGATTAACATGTAATAAGGCAAGACCCTGTTGAATAATAATCAGCAGAAACAATAAACAACAGGTATCTTCTTTCCTATATTAAAAGTTTCAGGAACAGAATTACAGAAGATGTGTGTATACACACAGAAAAAAGGGGAGGCAATCACAAAGATGAGAAAAAAAAAATAAGAAAGGACTATGAGGAATTAACAGGAAGTTGGGGGTCTGGAATATGGCTTCTATATGTGAGAAATATAATGGTTGAAATAAAAAACTCAATATATTTTTTATACAGTAGACTAGATAAAGCTGGAGAGTCAGTGAACTGGAAAAGACAAAGATATCACTAAAACGAACCAGAGTAAGGGTATGAATACAAATGAGATGTTAAAAGATACTGAGAACAGAATGAATCCACAAAAGAGAGAATAGAAAAAGTGGAGAAGAGGTAATATTTTAAAAAGATCATGTCTATGAATTTCCTAGGACTAATAGGGATAAAAAAAAATGAATCCACAACTCTAGGAAGCAAAACATATCCCAAGTTAGGATAAATAAAAAGAAGTCCCATCTAGGTAAATTAAAACTACATAACATCAAAGACAAAGAGAGGATCTTAAAAGTATACACAGGAGGGGCACATAGTTGGGTCTGTCATTTGAGCGTCCCACTCTTGATTTCAGCTCAGGTTGTGATCCCAGGGTCATGGGATTGAGCCCCACATTGGGCGGTGTGTGGAGCCTGCTTGAGATTCTCTCTCTCTCTCCCCCTCTCTTCCTCCCCGCCACTCGTGCTCTCACTCTCTCTCTCTCTCTCTCTCTCTCTCTTAAATAAAAAAATTAACAATTAAACCAAACAAACAAGGACAGTCTAAGAAACTATCACAGCCAAGAGGAGTCTAAGGAGATATAACAACTAAAAGCAATCTGGGCTCTGGTATGGACTCCTAGAAGAGAAACAGGACATTAAGTAAAAACTAAGGAAATCTGAATAAAGTATGGACTTTAGTTGGTAATAATGTATCAATATTAGCTCATTAATTATATCAAATTTATCATATTAATGTCAGATGTTGTTAACAGTAGGGAAAACTGGGTGTGGGGTATACAGGAACTCTCTGTCCTATCTCCATTTTTTCTGTAAGTCAAAATCTATTCTAAAATTTAAAAGTTTACTTAAAAATTTTTTTTAATGTTTTCATTTATTTTTGAAGGAGAGAGAGAGACAGAGCATGAGCAGGGGAGGAGCAGAGAGAGAGGGAGACACAGAATTTGAAGCAGGCTCCAGGCTCTAAGTGGCCAGCACAGAGCCTGATGCGGGGCTCGAACCCACAAACTGTGAGATCATGACCTGAGCCGAAGTCGGACGCTTAACTGACTGAGCCACCCAGGCACCCCAAAAAGTTTGTTTTAAAAAGAGCTTTGGGATACTAGGGTGACTCAGTTGGTTAAGCATCCAACTTCAGCTCAGGTCATGATCATAGTTTGTGGGTTTGAGCCCTGTGTCAGTCTCTGTGCTGATAGCTCAGAGACTGGAACCTGCTTCAGTTTCTGTGTCTCCCTCTCTGTCTACTCCCTGCCCCTGCTTACTCGCTCGCTCTCTCTCTCAAAAATAAATGTTAAAAAAAATTTAAAAGAGTTTTTTAAAATTAAAAGCACAATAGCAGAATCAAAAACTCATTAAGAGGGTTAGAAGACAGTGTTAAGATAACATCTCAGAAAGTAAAGCAACTTAACAGTTTGAAAGTAGAACAGTAAAGATAAGAAAATTAAAATACAATCCAACAGCCAAATGTATCAGGAAGAAAAAAAAAAAAACAGAAAAAAGAAGAGACAGTCATCCTCTAAAATAATTCAAGAAAATCTCCCAAACTTAAGGACATAAATTTCTAAACTGAAAGGATCCACTGAATACCCAGCATAATAGAACACTTTCAAACACTGGGGACAAAGAGAAGACCACAAAAATTTGAAACTTCTCAACCACACTGGAAATAAGAAGACAATGGAGTAATTCATTCACAATTCTGAAAGAATAGGCTTTCTAATTTAGAATTCTATACCCATCTGAATCACCAGTGAAATGTCCAAATAAAATAATATTTTCAGATGTAAGAGATGTAAAATATTTAATTTATTTTTTTTTCTAAAAGCACCTTACTGAAGATTGTTCTCCACAAAAATGAGAGGGTACTAAGAATGAAAGAGACATGGGATCCAGAAAATAGGAAATGTAATACAGGAAAAAAGGTAAGAGACTCTCCAAATTAAAGAAGAAAAACATCCTGGGATAATGACCCTTACCAAGTATAAAAGACAACCAGAATTAGCAATAGACACACACATAAATGAATGAAGCAAATACAAATCCCAAGCAAATATTAACTTTGAGTGAAACAAAAAGAAACCAGAACACATTCTGAACTATGAATAATACATTAATCATACATCTATCATATGATCAACCATTCCACTCCAATGTATTTATAACTAACATAAATGAAAGCATATTCCATACAAAGACTTGTACACAAATGTTCATAGCAGCTTTATCCCTAACAGTCTCAAAATAAAAACAACCCAATGTCCAACAAGTCAATGGATAAAAAAATTGCATTACAGACACACAATGGAATAGTATTCAGCAATAAAAAGAATGAACTATTAACTACATGTTACAACATGGATGAACCCCCCAAAAATTATGCTGAATTAAAGACACTAGACCAAACAAAAATAGTAGGAACTGTATGATTACATTTATACAAAAATCTCAGAAGTCCATACTAATTTGGAGTAACAAAAGCCAATTGGTAGCCTGAGGCTGGAGGGAAGGTGAGGAGGTTCAGGGAGAAATGATTACAAAGGAGCAGGAGGAAACTTTTGGGGTGATGGATACGTTCATTTTCTTTATTGTGGTGATGGTTTCACAAGTGTATACATATATATGTCAAAATCTATTAAAATATACACTTTAAATATCTCTTTTTTATTGTATGTTAATTTATACTTCAGTGAGGTTGTTTGAAAATATTAAATTGAACCCCTACCCTGTAACATAACCTAAAATCAATTCCAGGTGGATTAAGAAATTACACATGAGAAGCAAAAGCATTAAAAATTTTAGAAGCAGGGTGCCTGGGTGGCTCAGTCAGTTAAGCGTCCAACTCTTGGTTTCAACTCAGATCATGATCTCACAAGCTTGTGGGTTCGAGACTTGCATTAGTCTCTGTGCTGACAGTGCAGAGCCTGCTTGGAATTCTGTCTCTCTCCCTCTCTCTCTCTCTCTCTCTGCTCCTCCCATGTGCTCTCTATCTCTCTCTCTCTCTCTCAAAATAAATTAATAAACTTAAAAAAATTTTTCAGAAGGCACTATGGGAGATTATTTTTCTACATTTTGGATAAGGAATTATTTCTTAAACAAGAAATAAAAAACCCACTAACTCTAAAAAGAAAAAGGAAAGACTGGTAAGCGCAACCACATCAAAATCAAGAACATCTGGCACAACATGTCAAAGAGCACTAGGTAGAAATTCTCTTAAAAAGCCACAAACTGAAAAGTAATATTTTTCATCTTGGAGTAAGGATTAGTATTCACAATACATAAAGAACTCTTACAAGTCAGCAAGGGTTCCCCTTCTAGAAAGATGCGTTAGACATACTTCTTCCTATTTCTTTTTCCACTCAGCATAATGAAAAGTTATGGGCATTAGATATAAAACAAGTCTATATAAAACACAAAAACATACTTATGGTGGAGAGAAGAAGGCAGATCAGCTTGATACCTCGAGACCCAAAGAATGAACAACACAGTGATGAGTCCCTGGGTTTTCTTTTTGCTTCCTCCATCCCAGACTTGGAGCTGAAGAAACCAGCAATCTGAAAACTCCAAAGGGCACAGACAAACTGCCCCAGCAAAAGCTGACTCTCCCTAGCCAAAGGACCTGGCAAGGGGCATCTTGGCATGGCTGAGGACGTTTAGACAGTCACCTCCCTACTCCAGCCAGACACCACAGAGAAAACATCAAAGGCATGTGCATGAGGCTATGTACAAGGGGGCATCCTAATACTTGCGCTGGGGTGGTTTCAGAGAAGGCCAAGTGGGGTGCCAGGACTTTCACCCCCAGTAGGTCAGTCATGAGATGCCACCTGGGTATTGCTGGAGACTATGCAGGCAGCCAGAAGTCCTACTGCAGTAGCTGTCATGAGGAAACCCCCTCAGGTATCAACAGAGGCATGGTGGGGGATCTGGACTTCTACCTCCACTGGCAGTGAGTGGCAGTGAGGTGGCACTCCCCACTTCCCCTGCCAGGGCAACGTCAAGAGAAAAACAGGTCAAAAAAAAGAAAGAAAAGAAAAGAAAAACAGAATATATAAAAAGAGTCAACAAGAAAAAGACAAATAATCTGATAGGAAAATGGGCAATACACATGAATAGAAAAGAAGCTAGTAGAAGTATCTACCTCATTAGGTTGTTTTTAGGATTAAATGATGTGTGTTGCTTAAAACAGTTTCTTGCACATAGTAAGTTGTAAACAAGAGGTGGCATTACTACTACAAATACTACTATGACTACTATTATTTTACAGGAAATAGCACACATATGCTCAAAAACCATGAAATGATGCTCAACACCATTAGTAATCAGACAACTGCTCATGAAAAGTATCACCAGACAATAATTTGTCTATTATACACCATTTATACACTAGGTGGCCAAAAAATATAAAGTTTGCAGGCAGGGCACCTGGGTGGCTCAGTCAGTTAAGCATCCAACTCTTGACCTCGGCTCAGGTCATGATCTGATGGGTTCGTGGGATTGAGCTCTTCCTCGGGCTCTGCACTGACAGTGCAGAGGCTGCTTGGGATTCTCTCTCTCCCCCCTCCCTCTCTCTGCCTCTCCCCCACTTGTGCTGTCTCTCAAAATAAATAAATAAACTTAAAAAACAGTTCTCAGGCACTCTTACTCATTGCTAGTGGAGGATAAGTGGCCACACCCACTTTGGAAACCACTTGGGAATTATCTCAAAAAGCCAAGCATTCACGTGGTTGATGGCTCTGCAATACCAATGCTGGATACACCCCAAAGAAACTCGCACCTGTGCACCAACAGACATGCACAGGGATGTTCCCAGCAACACTGTCCACAGTAACACAAGACTGGAAATAACCAACTGTCCCTCAACATGCAAATAAATGGCAGTGGATATGCACACTGGGATGGGATTCAGGACCAACGACAAAGGAGTTACAGCTAGCATGCGGCAACATGGGTGAACCTTAAATACATAACGTTGAGTCACAGAAGAGCACATTCAGGAACTAGAGGTAATAACCACTCAAAGTCAAAACGAGGAACATTATAATTTTTTTTTCTTTAAGGGTTTCGAGAAAAGAGGGAGAGAAAATTTTCCAAAACGTCAATGGTATGAAATACAAAGAAAGTCTGTGGAAATGTTCCACATCCAATGATGCTAGGGAGACATAGGTGGCTCCAGTACTGGAGGGAAAAAATGCTATAAAGGGCATTCATTATTCAGTCAATTTGTTGAAGCTAAAAACTGTGATATGAGAGAATATTCCTGTTGTTAGGAAATACATGCACCCCAAAATATTTAGCAGTGACATAACATGACAGCCTCAAACAGTTCTCAAGAAACTACAGGAGTATGTGCATAAGGGCGAGTGGGTGAGTATAGGAAGGGATGAGGGAGGGAGAGAATGAGATCACATGATAAAGAAAATAGGGTAAAATGTTAAACACAGGTAAAGCAGGGTAAAGGCTCTATAGGATTCTTTGTACTTTATACTTTCACAACTTTTTCTGTAAATTTGAAATTATTTCCAAATAAAGAGTTCAAAACAAGAGGGGGAAAGGGGAATGATAAAATTCAGGATAACAATTAGTCGAGGTGGGGCAGCCAGAAAAATGAGCTGCGTCAGGAGGGGACTGACCCGAGCTTTCATTTGTGTTTGGGCTGTGGATTTAGGAAACAGGTCCTTGGGTGTTCATTACACTATTATGCTTTATAATTCAGCCATTGCTAGTTTCTATGGTATAAAGTATCATATTTGAAAAGGTAAAAAAGAAAAAGATGTCTGAGTGCCTGGGTGGCTTGGTTAGTTAAACACCTGACTCTTGATTTCAGCTCAAGTCATGATCTCACAGTTTGTGGTATCAATCCCCCCACATCGGGCTCTGTGCTGACAGCACAGAGCCTGCTTGATATTCTGTCTCTCTCTTTCTCAAAATAAATAAAAGAGGAAAAATATCTCAGGGAAGATAATTCAGCCTGGTACCAACTAGAATTCTGAATATATACTCAATTCCTAGAATCTTTCCATTGGAAGGATAAAATGATTCACCTTTGTTCTCTGTCTTGCGTAGTCTACAATTTCCCATACCACTGCCCGCTTCAGATATATATTTTTAAAGTTTATTTATTTATTTGAGGAAGAGAGAGAGAGAGAGAGATGGAGGGAGGGAGGGAAGGGCAGAGAGAGA
Source organism: Panthera uncia (assembly GCF_023721935.1). Lineage (NCBI taxonomy): Eukaryota > Metazoa > Chordata > Mammalia > Carnivora > Felidae > Panthera > Panthera uncia. The sequence goes on along the minus strand of NW_026057577.1, from coordinate 8,373,566 downwards.
GAGACACACACACACACAGAGAGAGAGAGAGAGAGAGAGAGAGAGAGAGAGAGAGAGAATCCCAAGCAGGCTCTGCACTATCAGTGTAGAGCCTGACATGGGGCTTGAACACATGAACTTCAAGATCATGACCTGAGCTGAAGTCAAGCGTTGAATGCTCAACCAACTGAGCCACCCAAATGCCCCAACCCTTCAGATAACTTTGAATTGGGACAGGAGGAGTAAAAGTGTAAGAGAAACTGCTAAGTTGAACTGCCCTGGAGTTTTCAAATGATAATTTAAAAAAAAAAAAAATCTACTTTCCTTTGGCAAAAGGGTCAACCAGTGGGTCTGGGACAAGTGGGCAGTGGGATGGGTCAGGAGAAATGGCCTGGATACCAATATACTGCCCACTGTGGGGCAGGCCCAGAGAAGAGGAACTTGGGGACAGGCACTGGGTGGGGCCAGTGAGGTTCATGCCGGAAGAAGGGCCCCTTCCCAGATGTATAACAAGGTGTGAGGTCAAGGGGTCTGCGCACAGGCAAATGGCTAGAATCTGACAGCTGAGGTGACAGCTGAGGTCAGACAAAAAGACTGAGAGAAGTAGGGAAAGGTTCTAGAGGAGGTATTAGAGCAAAGATCAAGAACTCAGATGCCTCCTGGGGCCAGGCCGGTCCGGGCTGAACTGTCCTGTGTGGGGCTGAAGCAACTCGTCTTGTGTTGCCTCTATGCCTCAACATGCTCTGAGTTGACTGTAGGATCTGTGGCCAAAATGTGGGCAGTGATGACTCTGCTCCAGCCACCTATGGCCAAGCAGGAATGGCCTGGGGGTTACGAGATGTTCTGATTTTTCAAAGGAAACTAGAAATCTGAGGGCTATGGATGTAGAAGTATTGGCTCAAAGCTTTTTATTTTAAGTTTATATTTATATTTATATTTATATTTATATTTATATTTATATTTATATTTATTTTTGAGAGAGAGAGAGAGAGTGGATAAGGGGCAGAAAGAGAGGAAGAGACAGGGAATCCCAAGCAGGCTTCATGGGCGGTCAGCGCACAGCCGGATGCGGAGCTCGAACTCACAAACTGTTAAGATCACGCCCTGAGCCGAAATCAAGAGTTGGATGCTTAACTGACGGAGCCACCCAGGTGCCCCCAAAGCTTTTTAAAATAAAAGGCAGGCGGGGCGCCTGGGTGGCGCAGTCGGTTAAGCGTCCGACTTCAGCCAGGTCACGATCTCGCGGTCCGTGAGTTCGAGCCCCGCGTCAGGCTCTGGGCTGATGGCTCGGAGCCTGGAGCCTGTTTCCGATTCTGTGTCTCCCTCCCTCTCTGCCCCTCCCCCGTTCATGCTCTGTCTCTCTCTGTCCCAAAAATAAATAAAAAACGTTGAAAAAAAAAATTTAAAAAAATAAAATAAAATAAAAGGCAGGGGTGCCTGGCTGGCTCAGCCCATAGAGCATGCGACTCTTGATTTCGGGGTCGTGAGTTCAAGCCCCGCATTTAAGTAGAGATTACTTAAAAAATAAATAAGTAAAATAAAACAAGAGGCAGGTTTGACAAATATGTGCTGGCCACCACTGGGTGACCTCCTTCCTAGGTGTATTCATTCTCTGCAGCTGCTGTAACAAAGTCCCACAGATTGGGTGGCTTATGCCTCTTACAGTTGCAGAGGCTGGAGGTAAGAGATCAAGATGTCAGCAGGACTGGTTCCTTCTGAGCACCGAGAGGGAGACTCTGTCCCCAGCTTCTTGTCTCAATTCTACTGGTTTTGCTGCAGCTGTGGGGTAATTCGTTTTTTGGGTTTTTTTAAATTTTTTTAATGTTTATGTATTTCTTGAGAGAGAGAGAGAGAGAGAGAGAGAGAGAGCAAGCAGGGGAGGGGCAGAGAGAGAGGGCAACACAGAATCTAAAACAGGCTCCAGGCTCTGAGCTGTCAGCACAGAGCCCAACACAGGGCTCGAACTCATGGACTTTGAGATCATGACCCTTGCCCAAGTTGGAGGCTTAACCGACTGAGACACCCAGATGCCCCTGATGTTTCTCGACTTGTGGATGTATCAGCCCGTCTCTCCCTGCCTCTTCACACGGTGTTCTCCCTGTGTGTGTCCGTCTCTCTGTCCTGATCTCCCCTTTTTTATACAGGACACAGTTCCATTGGATTGAGGCCCACCCTGATGACCTCCCCTTGGTCATCTGCAAACACCCTATTTCCAAATAAACTTCCACCGACAGGTTCTGGGGGTTAGGACCTCAACATCTATTGGGAGGACACAGTTCAACCTGTAAGACTAAGGTGATCGGCAGATGATCAAAGCAGCCGTGGAGGCCTGGGAGGATCATGAAGAGGACAGGCAGGGATTCAGAGTGGGGCCCAGACTCGGGGACGCAGCATCCAATCATTAAGACTGGTCACATAGAAGGACCTGTGCCAGGCTCAGCCAGTCAGCAAGGGCTCAGGTAGCTGCGTAGGCAGCAGCGCCTGGCAGGCTGTGACCCTATGCTGAGTCTCACAGATGCCACCAGACCCACAGTGAAGCCGGCCCCTCAAGTCCATGGGGGATTTGAATGAGGCCTCTGATGGGACACGGCCACCCAGCACTGCACCCAGAGCCTGCAAAGCACATGTGAGGCCAGGTCTGCTGAAGGATTTGAGAAGTGGGGTTGAACAAATAAACAAAGGAGGATAAAAAAAAAAAAAAAACGAAAAAACACAAAAAACAGCAAAGGCCTGTTTCTTGACCAAGACTGAGTGACCATGCCTATCCTGACAGTCAGGGCTCAGCCTGGGGGGTTTCCGGTCTTCAGCAAGGACAGTTTCCAGCCTGATCACAGGACTGACGGTTCTTGGAGGCCTCGGGCTTCCTGGGTGTCCCACCCCACTGCAGCCTGCACACATGGGCAACAGCTGGCGCCTGAGCTGCGGGGGCCTTCATCAGGAAAACCAGGGGGCCCACGGGCACAGCCTCCAAACAGACTTTGGGGCCGCAGAAGCCATGGAAATACCCCTTCACCCCATCCATCCACAGAACATCCATTTAGACTACGGCGCACGCAAAGATGAGCAAAGATGAACGGGGTGGGGAAATGGAGGCTCAGTGGGAGGTTGGAGGGAGGGTCTGACCTGAGGCAGGAGACCTGGTGTGGGGCTGTGGTGGCTACTAATGACATTAACGCAACTGCTTAGGGAATAGAGAGGCCTTTATACTGCTGTTTCCAATTCTCCTTCAAGATGACAAGATTTACTTAATTTCCAGGATTTGGTATCTGTGCCCCTTCCCTTCCAATGAAAACCCTGGTTCCCAAAGACATGAATATAATTATTTATGTTAAATGTGTATATTTGTATATATAATAGCTTCAAAACAATGCCGTTTTGGTTAGCAACAATAGGCTTGCTGAATACAGCTTAGGGTCTATTGGTGGTTCTTTTCGTCTTTGTCCCACGTGAAATACACAAATTGTTTCAGAGTCACTTAAAACAATTCTCTGAGATTCATGCCACCAGTTTTGTATGCGGGACCGTTTGTTTTCAATGTTACGAGGAAGCTTTTATTCTTTTTTGGTTTAATTTTGGTTTTCAGTTATGTAAAATGTTTACATGGGTCCAAAGCCAACTTATGAAACAATGTACGAAAGGTACATTGTTTGTCTTGTAAACCCGGGGTTTGTTCTTCTATTGTTTCTTTTTTAAAATATAAGCAGATAGGTATGTGTATTCCTATCCCCCTCGCCCTTTCTCTAATATGAAAGGCAGCGTACTATACACAAGATTCTGGACCTGGTCTTTTTCAGTCTGCAACACAGCCTGACAATACCTCACAGGGATGGATGAAGACCTCCTTAGGGTTCCATACCACACTACTGTGCAAATGTGCTGTCCCCTCCGGATGGATCTCGGGGAGATCCCCCATCACCAGTTTTGTTAAAAGTGGTGCAGAATATAGCCTTGCTTGTGTGTAATTTCATTCTTTTGAGAGATTCCTTTTTTCTTTCTTTTAAAGTAGTCTTCATGCCCCACGTGGGGCTTGAACTCAAGACCCTGAGATCAAGAGTCACATGCTCTGCCGACTGAGCCAGCCAGGCATCCTGAGAGGGTCCATTTTGAATCTTCCCTTTTCATCATGAACCCTTTGGCTGGTCACTTATTCCAAACCTCAGGCTCCTCACCTATATAATGGGCATAATAATAGTATCTAGTTCACAGTTCCAAATGAGTTAACACATATTTCAAATAGCATGTTTAGGGGTGCCTGGGTGGCTTAGTCGGTTAGCAGCCCACTCTTAGTTTCCATTTGGGTCATGATCTCACAGTTCATGAGATCCAGCCCCACAATGGGCTCTGCACTGACAGCACCGAGCCTGCTTGGGATTCTCTCTCTCTGTCCCTCTCCTGCTCTTTCTCTAAAAAAACAAAACAAAACAAAACATGTTTACAAGGCCTGGAAGACAGTAGAGTCAAATGTTTGCTGTTATTTTTGTTTTCTAACTGTCCACAGCCCAGTACTTTCAAAGTTCACTACCAGGAAGGAGAGAGAGATGCAAACTTTAAGTTGCTGGATGGGGTGCCGAATGCTAGGAGACATAGGTACATCGGCGGCTCACCCATCCTGCCCCAGGGTCAGGGAAGGTGTAGGGTGTATCTCTAAATTTGCACTCTCTTCCGCTGACTTTCTTCTTATGCAAACCACTCCCCAGGTTTCCATTCTCCACCAGGAGCTACACCAACTCCCCACCCACAAGGTGAACACATGACCGGGCCTCCTCTCTCAGGCTCTCCATGATTGGCTCGGACATGGGCACATGACCCAGGCCTGACCTCGCAGGGACTCAATAATTGGCTCAAAGATAGAAGCAGGATGCAGTGCATCCAATGACAGTCAGCCATGGAGCTCCCTAGGGACTCTTAGAAAAGAGGCTCTCTCTTTTTCCCCCTGCGGAAAGCTCGTTGGAAGTAAGTGTCGGGCCGCCAGGGGCCAACACATGGCAAGGGAGAGCATGAAGAAATCTGAGGGCAGAGATGGAGGAAGACAGACTGCCAACATGGTGGCTTGATTATTAGGGATATCAGGTGAGCTGGAAAAAAATCCCTTTCCTGACTAGGCTTAAATTAGGTTCTCATTTGCATCAAGGTTGGCAAAGAGAGGAATCCTGAGGCTTGAGGCTTAGCAACTAGGGGGATGGAGGAAAACACGACTTTCCAGTGGAGAGAAAAGCATGTGGGCAAGTCTTGAGGACGCAGCAGTCTGCCTCTTTAGCAGCTTTCTTTAACGCAAGACCTGTGAGCTGAACAAACCCACCTTCTCAACTGGAAGACTGAGCTCCGGATTCTGGGGAAGAGCAGGGCACTCTCACCTGGACAGTGCCTCTCATCAGGCAGGTGATGTCAGAATGGATAGGGGCATGCAGATGAGTTGATGGTGGTGTCAGAGGCTCAGCCTTCCTGGGTGCAGGCTGGGGACCCTGTGTTCCCCCACAATCAAGTTCACAGCTAACCCTGCTCATGCCCTTTAGAGCCTGCAAGATGTCCTCAACGGCATTCTCTCCATTGCTCAGTGCAGGCCTTAACTAGCATCCTCATTTTACCCCGGGGCCTCCACTTCCCTCCAGAGGTCGAGGCTGTCACACTGTCCCTTTGGTTTCTGAAGCCTCCCTGTGCTCTAGAAGTCCCTCCTTTCGTGCCCCCATGGTCTTGCTCAATGCCACTCCGAATCAGCTAAGAAACCTTTACTGGGTGCCTGAATTGAAACACACCTTATAACAGCTTGTGCTGAACAGGGCAAAAGGGCCAGGTTGCGCATGCCTGGCTTGGAGCTGGTGGGAGTGTGGGGTGGGGGGGGGGGGGGGGGTGAGACCGAGAAACTGCACTTTGGTACTTGGGAACTTTTTTTTTTTTAACCCTTTTATTTATTTTTTTAAGTTTATTTATTTTGAGAGAGAACACGAGCAGGGGAGGGGCAAAGAGAGAGGGAGAAAGAATCCCAGTCAGGCTCCACACTATCATGACCTGAGCCGAAATCAAGAGTCAGAGGCTTAACTGACTGTGCCACCAGGCACCCCCTTTACCTTTTTATTTTGAAATAGAGATTCACATGTAGTTACAGATGGCACAGGGAAGTCTCTAGCACTCTCTGCTCAGTTTCCCCCATGGTTGCATCTTAAATATAGTACAATATCAATACCAAGAAGTTGACACTGGTGCACCGCGAGTGTGTGCACGTGTGCACGCGCCCTTCTTTGCTGCCATTTTATCACAGGTGTAGAGATCAGCACAGCCACCACTGCAGTCAAGACCCAGAACTGTTCCATCACCACAAAAGTCTCCCTTTATAGCAATGATTGTGAATTTGTCTGGTTCTCTTTTCAGTTCTTTCCGTGTTTGCTTCACATTTTTTTGCAGCTCAGTTGTTTGGAGCATGCACATTTAAGATTTTTTTTCTTTTAATCTCTTCTTGGTGGATAGACCCTGCTATCATTATATAATGTCCCTGGCAATTTTTTTTGCTCTGAAGTCTACTTAATCTGATATTAATATAGCCATTCCTCCTTTCTTTTGATCAACACTTGCATGATATATCTTTCTCCGTCCTTTTATTTTCAACCTACCTATATTCTTCTATTTGAAGTGAGTTTTTCTAGAAAGCTTATAGTTGGGTCATGTTTTTCCTTTTTCTTTTAATTTTATTCATTTATTTTGAGAGGGAGGGAGGGAGAGAACCCCAAGCAGGCTCCGCACAGTCAGCACAGAGCCCATCATGTGGTTTGTTCCTATGAATTGAATTGTTAAATTGTGACCAGAGCCGAAATCAAGAGCTGAGATCAAGATTTGGACGCTTAACCAACAACCACCCAGGTGCCCTGGATCATGCTTTTTAATCACTCTGACAACCTCTTAATTGGAATATTTAGGCCATTTACATCTACATTTAATGTAATTATTAATATGTTAAGGCTTAAGTGTGTTTTCATTTTAATTTTGTGCTATTTTTTCTTTTTCTATTTTGTTTCTCCTGCCTTCCTATGGGTCATGTGAGCCTCTTTTTAGAATTCCATTTTGATAGATCTCTAGTGTTTTGAGTGTTTCTCTTTGCATAGCTTTTTTAATGGTTGTTCTAGATATTACATTATATACACATAACTTAATCAGTCTACTGGTGATGTCATTTTACAAAGTGTAGAAAACTTCCCTCCTTTTAAGTCCCTTTACCTTCCCCCACTTATTATATCATTACTTTTACTATTTCCTCTCTGTACCTTTATAGAACCACATCAGACAGTGTTAAAATTTTTGCTTCAACCACTGAATTTGGAAAATTCGAGAGAAGGAAAATGTATTGCATGTACCCACGGTTTTTTATTTGTTCCATTGGTCTTTCTTATTTCCTGATGTTCCAAGATTCCTATTTTTATTTTTTTCTTTAGATAATTTTCTTTAGCAGTACATTTAGTCTAAGTCTGGTGGCAACAAAATCTATTAGTTTTCCTTCATCTGAAAATGTCTTGATTTCCCCTCATTCCTGAAGGCTATTTTCAGTCTACGATTCTGGGTTAAAAGTTCTTTTCTTTTGGCACTTGAGAACTGTCATGCCACTTCCTTTGAGATCCATGATTCATTCCTTCCTACCTTCCTTCCTTCCTTCCTTCCTTCCTTCCTTCCTTCCTTCCTTCCTCTCTTTCTCTTCCTTTCCTCCTTCCTTCCTCCCTCTCTCTTTCCTCCTTTCCTTCCTTCCTCTTTCCTCCTTTCCTTCCTTCCTTCTTTCCTCCTTCCCCTCTTTCTTTCCTTTCCTTCCTTCCATCCTTTCCTCCCTCCCTCTTCCCTCTCTTCCTCCTT